>NC_069504.1:905606439-905906439 GCF_027579735.1 Bombina bombina | reverse complement strand
AGAGCGCTCTGCGCGCCACAATTGCAAACCCTGAATTTTTCGCCGCTAACCTCGCTAACTGCAAAGCGGCGTCTAAAATAAAGGAATTAGCTAACTTAAGTGCGTGAATTCTGTCCATGACTTCCTCATACAGAGTCTCCCTACTGAGCGACTTTTCCAGTTCCTCGAACCAGAACCACGCCGCTGTAGTGACAGGAATAATGCACGAAATAGGTTGAAGGAGGTAACCTTGCTGTACAAAAATCTTTTTAAGCAAACCCTCCAATTTTTTATCCATAGGATCTTTGAAAGCACAATTGTCCTCAATAGGAATGGTCGTGCGTTTGGCTAGTGTAGAAACCGCCCCCTCGACCTTAGGGACTGTTTGCCATAAGTCCTTCCTGGGGTCGACCATAGGGAACAATTTCTTAAATATAGGAGGAGGGACAAAAGGTATGCCTGGCTTCTCCCACTCCTTATTCACTATGTCCGCCACCCGTTTAGGTATCGGAAAAGCATCAGGGTGCACCGGGACCTCAAGGAACTTGTCCATCTTGCACAATTTTTCTGGGATGACCAGATTGTCACAATCATCCAGAGTAGATAGCACCTCCTTAAGTAATGCGCGGAGATGCTCTAATTTAAATTTAAATGTCACAACATCAGGTTCTGCCTGCTGAGAAATTCTACCTGTATCAGAAATTTCCCCATCTGACAAACTCTCCCTCACTGCCACTTCAGATTGGTGTGAGGGTATGACAGAAAAATTATCATCAGCACCCTCCTGCTCTACAGTGTTTAAAACAGAGCAATCGCGCTTTCTCTGAAATGCTGGCATTTTGGATAAAATATTTGCTATGGAGTTATTCATTACTGCCGTCAATTGTTGCATAGTAACAAGCATTGGCGCGCTAGAAGTACTAGGGGTCGCCTGCGCGGGCATAACTGGTATAGACACAGAAGGAGATGATGTAGAACTATGTCTACTTCCTTCATCTGAGGAATCATCCTGGGCAACTTTACTATTTGTGACAGTACTGTCCTTACTTTGTTTGGACGCTGTGGCACAATTATCACACATATTTGAAGGGAAAACCACATTGGCTTCCATACATACAGAACATGATCTATCTGAAGGCACAGACATGTTAAACAGGCTTAAACTGGTTAATAAAGCACAAAAACCGTTTTAAAACAAAACCGTTACTGTCTCTTTAAATGTTAAACAGGGCACACTTTATTACTGAATATGTGAAAAACTATGAAGGAATTATCCAATCTTTACCAAATTTTCACCACAGTGCCTTAATGCATTCAAAGTATTGCACCCCAATTTTCAAACTGTTAACCCTTAAAATGAGCGTTTACAGTTTTAACCCCCTTACAGTCCCAGCTACAGCCTTTGCTGCGACTTCACCAAACCCAGGGGGGTATACGATACCAAATGAAGCCTTCTAGGAACGTTTTCAGTGGATTCCAGACCCTCACACATGCAGCTGCATGTACTGTTCTGAAAAGTAACTGCGCAGTAATGGCGCGAAAATGAGGCTCTGCCTACTACAGAGAAAGGCCCTTCCTGACTGGGAAGGTGTCTTAACAAGTGCCTGGTGCTAAAAACGTTCCCCAATGTTATAAAAGTGTGAAATTCAACTTCAAACTGCATAAAATCCTTAAATAAAGCAATCGATTTAGCCCCTAAAAGTGTCTACCAGTTTATAGCCCATAATAAGCCCTTTATTCTGTTTGAGACTAAGAAAAACAGAATTTATGTTTACCTGATAAATTTCTTTCTCCAACGGTGTGTCCGGTCCACGGCGTCATCCTTACTTGTGGGATATTCTCTTCCCCAACAGGAAATGGCAAAGAGCCCAGCAAAGCTGGTCACATGATCCCTCCTAGGCTCCGCCTACCCCAGTCATTCGACCGACGTTAAGGAGGAATAATAGCATAGGAGAAACCATATGGTACCGTGGTGACTGTAGTTAAAGAAAATAAATTATCAGACCTGATTAAAAAACCAGGGCGGGCCGTGGACCGGACACACCGTTGGAGAAAGAAATTTATCAGGTAAACATAAATTCTGTTTTCTCCAACATAGGTGTGTCCGGTCCACGGCGTCATCCTTACTTGTGGGAACCAATACCAAAGCTTTAGGACACGGATGAAGGGAGGGAGCAAATCAGGTCACCTAAATGGAAGGCACCACGGCTTGCAAAACCTTTCTCCCAAAAATAGCCTCAGAAGAAGCAAAAGTATCAAACTTGTAAAATTTGGTAAAAGTGTGCAGTGAAGACCAAGTCGCTGCCCTACATATCTGATCAACAGAAGCCTCGTTCTTGAAGGCCCATGTGGAAGCCACAGCCCTAGTGGAATGAGCTGTGATTCTTTCGGGAGGCTGCCGTCCGGCAGTCTCGTAAGCCAATCTGATGATGCTTTTAATCCAAAAAGAGAGAGAGGTAGAAGTTGCTTTTTGACCTCTCCTTTTACCTGAATAAACAACAAACAAGGAAGATGTTTGTCTAAAATCCTTTGTAGCATCTAAATAGAATTTTAGAGCGCGAACAACATCCAAATTGTGCAACAAGCGTTCCTTCTTTGAAACTGGTTTCGGACACAGAGAAGGTACGATAATCTCCTGGTTAATGTTTTTGTTAGAAACAACTTTTGGAAGAAAACCAGGTTTAGTACGTAAAACCACCTTATCTGCATGGAACACCAGATAAGGAGGAGAACACTGCAGAGCAGATAATTCTGAAACTCTTCTAGCAGAAGAAATTGCAACTAAAAACAAAACTTTCCAAGATAATAACTTAATATCAACGGAATGTAAGGGTTCAAACGGAACCCCCTGAAGAACTGAAAGAACTAAATTGAGACTCCAAGGAGGAGTCAAAGGTTTGTAAACAGGCTTGATTCTAACCAGAGCCTGAACAAAGGCTTGAACATCTGGCACAGCTGCCAGTTTTTTGTGAAGTAACACCGACAAGGCAGAAATCTGTCCCTTCAGGGAACTTGCCGATAATCCTTTTTCCAATCCTTCTTGAAGGAAGGATAGAATCCTAGGAATCTTAACCTTGTCCCAAGGGAATCCTTTAGATTCACACCAACAGATATATTTTTTCCAAATTTTGTGGTAAATCTTTCTAGTTACAGGCTTTCTGGCCTGAACCAGAGTATCGATAACAGAATCTGAGAAACCTCGCTTCGATAAAATCAAGCGTTCAATCTCCAAGCAGTCAGCTGGAGTGAAACCAGATTCGGATGTTCGAACGGACCCTGAACAAGAAGGTCTCGTCTCAAAGGTAGCTTCCAAGGTGGAGCCGATGACATATTCACCAGATCTGCATACCAAGTCCTGCGTGGCCACGCAGGAGCTATCAAGATCACCGACGCCCTCTCCTGATTGATCCTGGCTACCAGCCTGGGGATGAGAGGAAACGGCGGGAACACATAAGCTAGTTTGAAGGTCCAAGGTGCTACTAGTGCATCCACTAGAGCCGCCTTGGGATCCCTGGATCTGGACCCGTAGCAAGGAACTTTGAAGTTCTGACGAGAGGCCATCAGATCCATGTCTGGAATGCCCCATAGTTGAGTGACTTGGGCAAAGATTTCCGGATGGAGTTCCCATTCCCCCGGATGCAATGTCTGACGACTCAGAAAATCCGCTTCCCAATTTTCCACTCCCGGGATGTGGATAGCAGACAGGTGGCAGGAGTGAGACTCCGCCCATAGAATAATCTTGGTCACTTCTTCCATCGCTAGGGAACTCCTTGTTCCCCCCTGATGGTTGATGTACGCAACAGTCGTCATGTTGTCTGATTGAAACCGTATGAACTTGGTCCTCGCTAGCTGAGGCCAAGCCTTGAGAGCATTGAATATCGCTCTCAGTTCCAGAATATTTATCGGTAGAAGAGATTCTTCCCGAGACCAAAGACCCTGAGCTTTCAGGGATCCCCAGACCGCGCCCCAGCCCATCAGACTGGCGTCGGTCGTGACAATGACCCACTCTGGTCTGCGGAATGTCATCCCTCGTGACAGGTTGTCCAGGGACAGCCACCAACGGAGTGAGTCTCTGGTCCTCTGATTTACTTGTATCTTTGGAGACAAGTCTGTATAGTCCCCATTCCACTGACTGAGCATGCACAGTTGTAATGGTCTTAGATGAATGCGCGCAAAAGGAACTATGTCCATTGCCGCTACCATCAACCCGATCACTTCCATGCACTGAGCTACGGAAGGAAGAGGAACGGAATGAAGTATTCGACAAGAGTCCAGAAGTTTTGTCTTTCTGGCCTCTGTTAGAAAAATCCTCATTTCTGAGGAGTCTATAATTGTTCCCAAGAAGGGAACCCTTGTTGACGGGGATAGAGAACTCTTTTCCACGTTCACTTTCCAGCCGTGCGATCTGAGAAAGGCCAGGACGATGTCCGTGTGAGCCTTTGCTCGAGGGAGGGACGACGCTTGAATCAGAATGTCGTCCAGGTAAGGTACTACTGCAATGCCCCTTGGTCTTAGCACAGCTAGAAGGGACCCTAGTACCTTTGTGAAAATCCTTGGAGCAGTGGCTAATCCGAAAGGAAGCGCCACGAACTGGTAATGTTTGTCCAGGAATGCAAACCTTAGGAACCGATGATGTTCCTTGTGGATAGGAATATGTAGATACGCATCCTTTAAATCCACCGTGGTCATGAATTGACCTTCCTGGATGGAAGGAAGGATAGTTCGAATGGTTTCCATCTTGAACGATGGGACCTTGAGAAATTTGTTTAAGATCTTGAGATCTAGGATTGGTCTGAACGTTCCCTCTTTTTTGGGAACTATGAACAGATTGGAGTAGAACCCCATCCCTTGTTCTCTCAATGGAACAGGATGAATCACTCCCATTTTTAACAGGTCTTCTACACAATGTAAGAACGCCTGTCTTTTTATGTGGTCTGAAGACAACTGAGACCTGTGGAACCTCCCCCTTGGGGGAAGTCCCGTGAATTCCAGAAGATAACCCTGGGAGACTATTTCTAGCGCCCAAGGATCCAGAACATCTCTTGCCCAAGCCTGAGCGAAGAGAGAGAGTCTGCCCCCCACCAGATCCGGTCCCGGATCGGGGGCCGATATTTCATGCTGTCTTGGTAGCAGTGGCAGGTTTCTTGGCCTGCTTTCCCTTGTTCCAGCCTTGCATTGGTCTCCAAGCTGGCTTGGCCTGAGAAGTATTACCCTCTTGCTTAGAGGACGTAGCACCTTGGGCTGGTCCGTTTTTACGAAAGGGACGAAAATTAGGTCTATTTTTTGCCTTGAAAGGCCGATCCTGAGGAAGGGCATGGCCCTTACCCCCAGTGATATCAGAGATAATCTCTTTCAAGTCAGGACCAAACAGCGTTTTCCCCTTGAAAGGAATGTTTAGTAGCTTTTTAAGCAAACCTTCTAATTTTTTATCCATAGGATCTTTGAAAGCACAACTATCCTCTATGGGAATAGTGGTGCGTTTGTTTAAAGTAGAAACCGCTCCCTCGACCTTGGGGACTGACTGCCATAAGTCCTTTCTGGGGTCGACCATAGGAAACAATTTTTTAAATATGGGGGGAGGGACGAAAGGAATACCGGGCCTTTCCCATTCTTTATTAACAATGTCCGCCACCCGCTTGGGTATAGGAAAAGCTTCTGGGAGCCCCGGCACCTCTAGGAACTTGTCCATTTTACATAGTTTCTCTGGGATGACCAAATTTTCACAATCATCCAGAGTGGATAATACCTCCTTAAGCAAAATGCGGAGATGTTCCAATTTAAATTTAAAAGTAATCACATCAGATTCAGCCTGCTGAGAAATGTTCCCTAAATCAGTAATTTCTCCCTCAGACAAAACCTCCCTGGCCCCCTCAGATTGGGTTAGGGGCCCTTCAGAGATATTAATATCAGCGTCGTCATGCTCTTCAGTAACTAAAACAGAGCATCCACGCTTACGCTGACAAGGGTTCATTTTGGCTAAAATGTTTTTGACAGAATTATCCATTACAGCCGTTAATTGTTGCATAGTAAGGAGTATTGGCGCGCTAGATGTACTAGGGGCCTCCTGAGTGGGCAAGACTCGTGTAGACGAAGGAGGGAATGATGCAGTACCATGCTTACTCCCCTCACTTGAGGAATCATCTTGGGCATCATTGTCATTATCACATAAATCACATTTATTTAAATGAATAGGAATTCTGGCTTCCCCACATTCAGAACACAGTCTATCTGGTAGTTCAGACATGTTAAACAGGCATAAACTTGATAAGAAAGTACAAAAAACGTTTTGAAATAAAACCGTTACTGTCACTTTAAATTTTAAACTGAACACACTTTATTACTGCAATTGCGAAAAAACATGAAGGAATTGTTCAAAATTCACCAAACTTTCACCACAGTGTCTTAAAGCCTTGAAAATATTGCACACCAATTTTGGAAGCTTTAACCCTTAAAATAACGGAACCGGAGCCGTTTTAAGCTTTAACCCCTTTACAGTCCCTGGTATCTGCTTTGCTGAGACCCAACCAAACCCAAAGGGGAATACGATACCAAATGACGCCTTCAGAAGTCTTTTATAAGTATCAGAGCTCCTCTCACATGCGACTGCATGCCATGCCTCTCAAAAACAAGTGCGCAACACCGGCGCGAAAATGAGACTCTGCCTATGCTTTGGGAAAGCCCCTAAAGAATAAGGTGTCTAAAACAGTGCCTGCCGATATTATTATATCAAAATACCCAGAATAAATGATTCCTCAAGGCTAAATAAGTGTTAATATCAATCGATTTAGCCCAAAAAATGTCTACAGTCTAAATAAGCCCTTGTGAAGCCCTTATTTACAATCGTAATAAACATGGCTTACCGGATCCCATAGGGAAAATGACAGCTTCCAGCATTACATCGTCTTGTTAGAATGTGTCATACCTCAAGCAGCAAAGGACTGCAAACTGTTCCCCCAACTGAAGTTAATTGCTCTCAACAGTCCTGTGTGGAACAGCCATGGATTTTAGTTACGGTTGCTAAAATCATTTTCCTCATACAAACAGAATTCTTCATCTCTTTTCTGTTTCTGAGTAAATAGTACGTACCAGCACTATTTGAAAATAACAAACTCTTGATTGAATAATGAAAAACTACAGTTAAACACTAAAAAACTCTAAGCCATCTCCGTGGAGATGTTGCCTGTACAACGGCAAAGAGAATGACTGGGGTAGGCGGAGCCTAGGAGGGATCATGTGACCAGCTTTGCTGGGCTCTTTGCCATTTCCTGTTGGGGAAGAGAATATCCCACAAGTAAGGATGACGCCGTGGACCGGACACACCTATGTTGGAGAAATGGCTTACCGATCCCCATGAGGGAAAAATGACAGCCTTCCAGCATTACACAGTCTTGTTAGAAAATGGCTAGTCATACCTTGAGCAGAAAAGTCTGCAAACTGTTCCCCCCAACTGAAGTTCTCTCAGCTCAACAGTCCTGTGTGGGAACAGCAATCGATTTTAGTTACTGCTGCTAAAATCATACTCCTCTTTTAAACAGAACTCTTCATCTCTTTCTGTTTCAGAGTAAATAGTACATACCAGCACTATTTTAAAATAACAAAATCTTGATAGAAGAATAAAAAACTACAACTAAACACCACATACTCTTCACCATCTCCGTGGAGATGCTACTTGTTCAGAGCGGCAAAGAGAATGACTGGGGGGGCGGAGCCTGGGAGGGGCTATATGGACAGCTTTTGCTGTGCTCTTTGCCATTTCCTGTTGGGGAAGAGAATATTCCCACAAGTTATGGATGACGCCGTGGACCGGACACACCAATGTTGGAGAAATTATTGTGACCACAATAAGCTCTAAATCCGACATTATATTAATATTTCACATTCCAATGTTCTTCATATAGCAGAATATGTTCTATTTATTCTTAAATAAATATTTATATATATATCTGTATATACCTATATCTATTCCTATAGAATACAACAACATTTTAAATTAGGGGGAGATAAAAGGTGAGTTAAAAATCCTCCACTACGTACAAAATATAGAAAAATAACTCATTGTGTAGTTCATTAACAAATCTAGACAGGCCAGAAGGCTTGTTTTCCCACAGAAAACCTCTGATGTAATTCAATGTAATTCAGAGGTTTTCTGTGGGAAAACAAGCCTTCGGGCCTGTCTAGATTTGTTAATGAACTACACAATGAGTTATTTTTTCTATATTCCTATAGATATATAGGTATAGCTATGTATGTTACATGAACAGTGTCAGACATATATAAAAAAATATATTTTTAATAATAAAAAGTACATTATTTTCAATGTGAAGAACATAGGAATATAAAACGTATTTTGTGCAAAATGTTTCGCAATTTAGATTTTAATGCAGTCGGGGTAGTAATCTTAAGGCACATTATTGAAATATTAAATTAAATATTAAAAAAAATATTAAAAAATTATTAAACATACTGTAAAAAAATAGATTTATTCTTTGGATTATTTAGAATATTTTACAGTATGTTTAATACTTTTTAAAAATATTTGAAATGTAATATTTCAATAACGCGCCTTAAAATGACTAAATTTTCATGTGTGCTATCCCAACCGTGTCAAGATCTTCACATAGAGAATAATGTACTTATATATTTTTATAATATATATATATCTGATACTGTTCATGTAAAATACATATCTAAAGGTAGGTATATACAGATATATATACATAAAAATAGGTACTACATACAATAAAAAGGACATTATCCTGTAAGTGAAGAACATGTGAAGAATGTGAAATATGTATAGTAAATATCCAGTAAAACACATACAGCTGTACACACCACACACACACACACACATATATATATACCACCTGGGGGAAAAAAGGAGGAGACCCGGAGACAGCAAAACTTGATGTTAGTATCTTTTATTCAGCCAAATGGCCAAATGACAGGTGTAGGTACAGATAGACACCTGACGCGTTGCGCGCATGCGTGCATGCGCTTCATCAGAGGCTAAAGAGTTTAGGTGAACCAAGACCTATATAGGGGCCTGCAACCAATCAGCAAACAAACTATAGATTGCAAATAAGCAAATGGTGAGTAGTTAGTTGTTTGTGAAAGAATGTCTGCCCCTCCATAGGTCTCGCAAGATATATTATTCATATCTAACAAAACACACAATAACATATCCTAACAATAAAAACTAAGATAAAATAAAATAAGATAATGTTAACAATAATGAACCTGATACATGTTCAAAGACAATTTCATTTTCAAAAAAGTACATAAATAAAATAGTATGTTTGCAGATAGATTTTGCTTATAAGACAGATAGATAAATCTATAAATGGTCAAATGTTTAAATTAGGTATATTATCTAAATAACATAATATTTCAAAAGCAAAAAACATAAATAATCACTGAAATAAAATAAAAACAAATGTAAAATAAAATCTTAATAAATGTTATAGCATAAATATAATAATAATAATAATTATTATGAATAATGTCTCAAGACTATATATTAAGGAGTAATATTAGTGTCCAAGAAGAGATGACCTTCAATATTGGTGTCAAACAATATACACCAATAAGTTAAAGAAAACCATATTATTTAGTCTAAGGTCACTCTATAAGACAACATCATATGTGTAAAAGTTATATAGCTAAGTAGTACAGATAGAAGGCATATTATGACAATAGATTTGTGCTCTGTCACTGCTGTGAGTTAGCATCTCATGTCAACTGTCGCTTAAAAACCTTTTGGGACAGTGAAAAAATAAGATGATAATGCTCAATTATCTGTAACCTATCATATTGAGACAATCTAATATCCAATATATATATAATGTGTTCCACCAACAATACACTGTAGGTGGTTTAATATAAAGGATATAATAGATATGAACAAGAGTGGATAAGTCAAGGAGGAAGAGAGCTATTCCAACAACTCCATTTGGAGGTCAATTTAAGTGGTATACAAGCAATAAGTGAGATTCAAGCACAATCGAAACAGCCAAAAAGGCCTACCTGGTGGCAGAAGAATTTTACAAAAAAGAGAAGAAAGATTTTTATTAGTGTCATGTTTGGTTTTGTCACCCTGTGTATTTTTGTTTTTATTTTTATTTTTAGACTTGTTCTTTTTATTGGTTGACCAATTTGATCTAGTAGGTTTGTGTTTTTGCCAGGAATACACTATATAAAGTTCATAGTCCTTGACGTCTCTTTGGTATTTTTTGTACTTTCCTATCAGATAAAGTGGTGTCTAATTGGTCTATTGTCTCATTAAGCTGTCTAGTGTAATCAGAATGTTTCTGGGTATCTTCAAAAGGTTTTAAGGAAATCATACTATTGTTGATTTCAGTTAAAACCAAATCTCTCTTCTTTTTTATGATTTAATAATTGTTTCATCAAAATTATGGAACAGTTAGTCAAATTAGTATTCCATTCCTCCATAAATTTTATATTATTTAGGGCAAACGACGGAAATTTTTTCATACGTAATCCCCTAGGTACTTTGTTTTCTGATATATACAGTTCCAAAAATTCAATGTCTCACCACAGATTGGTTTCCTTAAATCTCAGCTGTTCTAACTTAGAAAAAATGTTGGTGATATCGTCCTCCTCGACTAAACTAGTTATCTGGACTTCACCTTTTAGTGCAGTTTCCATAATGCGTTTACGTTTGCTTTCATCTATAACCCCTGTGGGTAAATTGCTAGTGGCCATTGTGGAAAGTGCACTAATGTCAAAATGTGCAAATTGTATTGCAAAAGATATGGTTTTCTTTTTATATAAGTATATATACAAGTTTTACCCAATGTGCTACTAAAAGGGAAAAAGAATCAAAAGATTATACAAATAAAACAATAATAGTAGTACAATAACTGGCAAGTATTATTTTCCTTTCTCATAAGCAATTGTGTATTCAATAATAGTATAGGCAAATCTAGAGTATAGTATTAGATTATGCCACTTAATTGAATGTTCTTTTGGAAAAAATCCATTAACCCGTTCCAGTGGAAGAAGGTATATTAAGGTAAAAAAGTATTGCCCGGTATATTATCCTGTGAAGGCAAGTTAGTTATTAAGTATCCGGTAAAACACAAACTTATGTAGTAAAGAAATGGTATCCAATGTGTTCCGGTGTGTTAATAGCAATGGTAGCTTATGTCCCGTGAAAGTCACAGAAAAAGTATCTTCAAAGCACTGAAGCGGTAAGTGAAAGGTAAATACTTAGCTAGTATCCTCAGTGAACAGCGGGTGTGAAAAGATCTGCCAAAGTGCTGTTTAGCCAGTGAGAGCGGTGTGCCGGATAGTTCCGTAAGCAGGACTGCAAAGACAACTTCCACAGATGGTCGTGGCTTGGTGCAAACCCTTCCAGTCGCGTCTGTAGGTAATGCCTTGGTCCGCGTTGCACGCCGTAATCCCTTCTCTGACGTCAGGGCGCGCTGCAAGTAAGCGCTTGATGACGAAATCCTGGGTCAAGGGTGAGAATGGCTCCGCTGAGAGGTCGGGTAAAGTCTGAGGGCTCCAACAAGCGGTATCCCATCCGCTGGATAATGAAGAAGGTAAATGCCACCAGGGGGAAAAAGGAGAAAGTCTGCCCCCCACTAGATCCGTTTCCGGATAGGGGGCCCTCTCTTCATGCTGTCTTAGGGGCAGAAGTAGGCTTTCTGGCCTGCTTGCCCTTGTTCCAGGACTGGTTGCTTTTCCAACCCTGTCTGTAACGAGCAGCAGTTCCTTCCTGTTTTGGAGCGGAGGAAGTTGATGCTGCTCCTGCCTTGAAATTACGAAAGGCACGAAAACTAGACTGTTTGGCCTTTGATTTGGCCCTGTCCTGAGGAAGGGTGTGACCCTTACCTCCAGTAATGTCAGCAATAATCTCCTTCAAGCCGGGCCCGAATAAGGTTTGCCCTTTGAAAGGAATATTAAGCAATTTAGATTTAGAGGTTACATCTGCTGACCAGGATTTAAGCCATAGCGCTCTGCGCGCCTGAATGGCGAATCCGGAGTTCTTAGCCGTTAGTTTAGTTAAATGCACAACGGCATCCGAAACAAATGCATTAGCTAGCTTAAGGGCTTTAAGCTTGTTCAAAGTCTCATCCAATGGTGCTGTGCGAATAGCCTCTTCCAGAGACTCAAACCAGAAAGCCGCTGCAGCAGTGACGGGCGCAATGCATGCAAGGGGCTGTAAAATAAAACCTTGTTGAACAAACATTTTCTTAAGGTAACCTTCTAATTTTTTATCCATTGGATCTGAGAAAGCACAACTATCCTCCACCGGAATAGTGGTACGCTTGGCTAAAGTAGAAACTGCTCCCTCCACCTTAGGGACCGTCTGCCATAAGTCTCGTGTGGTGGCGTCTATTGGGAACATTTTTCTAAATATCGGAGGAGGGGAAAAAGGCACGCCGGGTTTATCCCACTCCTTGTTAATAATCTCTGTAAGCCTTTTAGGTATAGAAAAAACGTCAGTACACACCGGTACCGCATAGTATTTATCCAGCCTACATCATTTCTCTGGGATTGCAACCGTGTCGCAATCATTCAGAGCCGCTAATACCTCCCCTAGTAATACACGGAGGTTCTCAAGCTTAAATTTAAAATTTGAAATGTCTGAATCCGGTCTCCCTGGATCAGATCCGTCACCCACAGAATGAAGCTCTCCGTCCTCATGTTCTGCAAATTGTGACGCAGTGTCAGACATGGCCCTCATATCATCAGCGCGTTCTGTCCTTAACCCAGAGCTATCGCGCTTGCCTCTTAACTCAGGCAATTTAGATAATACTTCTTTCATAACATTAGCCATATCTTGTAAAGTGATTTGTAAGTGCCTTGATGTGCTTGGCGCCACAATCTCACGCACCTCCTGAGCGGGAGGCAAAGGTACTGACACGTGAGGAGAGTTAGGCGGCATAACTTCCCCCTCGTTGTCTGGTGATAATTTCTTTACTGGTAAAGACAGACTTTTATTTAAAGTAACATCAATACAATTGGTACACATATTTCTATTGGGCTCCACATTGGCCTTTAAACATAATGAGCAAGCAGATTAATCTGTGTCAGACATGTTTAAACAGACTAGCAATGAAGCTATCAAGCTTGGAAATTTCTTTCAATAAGTTTACAAGCAATATAAAAAACGCTGCAGCGCTTTTAAAAACACAAAAAACTGTCACAGTTGAAATAACAACGAACTAATACGGTTATAGCAACCAATTTTAAACAGCAAATGTATGAAATTAGCAGAGGATTGCACCCATTAGCAAAAGGATGATTAACCCCTCAGTACCCAAAACGGATAATCAATTTAAGATTTAACGCTTTTCTCACAGTCAAACACACTGTCACAGGTCTGCTGTGACTGATTACCTCCCTCAAAAATGAATTTTGAAGACCCCTGAGCTCTCTGGAGAAGTCCTGGATCAAAGAGGAAGAAGCAGGAAGACTGTGCTAGAATTTTAACTGCGCAACAAAGCGCTAAAAAAAGGTCCCTCCCACTCATATCACAACAGTGGGAGACCTGATATAACGGTGTCTATGCAGAAATATACGTTAGCCATGTGGAAAAAAATCATGCCCAAAAAGATTTATCACCAAAGTACCTCACAAAACGAATAACATGCCAGTAAACGTTTTAAAAAAACAACTTTCCAGTGCTATGCAAAGTTATCACTAAGCCTGCTACCAGTCGCTTCTACTGCAATTAAGGCTCATACATTTATTTCAGTACTAACAGTATTTAAAGTTAAATTCTAGTCCCTAGAAAATAACTCAACTGCGCATACATTTATCAGCCTGAAACCAGTCGCTACTACTGCATTAAAGGCTGTACTTACGTCATATGGGTAACAGCAGTGTTTTCATAGTCAATTCCATTCCTAGAAAATATTTACTGCACATACCTCATTTGCGGGGGACCCTGCATGCTATTCCCTTCTCTGAAAGTACCCAACTCCTCAGAATGTGCGACAACAGCCAGTGGATCTTAGTTACGTCTGCTAAGATCATAGAAAAAATGCAGGCAGATTCTTCTTCTAAATACTGCCTGAGAGAACAAACAGCACACTCCGGTGCTATTTTAAAATAATAAACTTTTGATTGAAGAATGTTACTCCTGTCTCCTCTCACAACCTCCTTTGTTGAGACTTGCAAGAGAATGACTGGATATGACATGTGAGGGGTGGAGCTATATAGCAGCTCTGCTTGGGTGATCCTCTTGCAACTTCCTGTTGGGAAGGAGAATATATCCCATAAGTAATGGATGACCCGTGGACTGAACACACTTAACAAGAGAAAGAGTATGTTTGCAGATAGATTTTGCTTATAAGACAGATAGATAAATCTATAAATGGTCAAATGTTTAAATTAGGTATATTATCTAAATAACATAATATTTCAAAAGCAAAAAACATAAATAATCACTGAAATAAAATAAAAATCAAATTTAAAATAAAATCTTAATAAATGTTATAGCATAAATATAATAATAATAATCATTGTGAATAATGTCTCAAGACTATATATTAAGGAGTAATATTAGTGTCTAAGAAGAGATGACCTTCAATATTGGTGTCAAACAATATACACCAATAAGTTAAAGAAAACCATATTATTTAGTCTAAGGTCACTCTATAAGACAACATCATATGTGTAAAAGTTATATAGCTAAGTGGTACAGATAGAAGGCATATTATGACAATAGATTTGTGCTCTGTCACTGCTGTGAGTTAGCATCTCATGTCAACTGTCGCTTAAAAACCTTTTGGGACAGTGAAAAAATAAGATGATAATGCTCAATTATCTGTACCCTATCATATTGAGACAATCTAATATCCAATATATATATAATGTGTTCCACCAACAATACACTGTAGGTGGTTTAATATAAAGGATATAATAGATATGAACAAGAGTGGAAAAGTCAAGGAGGAAGAGAGCTATTCCAACAACTCCATTTGGAGGTCAATTTAAATGGTATACAAGCAACAAGTGAGATTCAAGCACAATCGAAACAGCCAAAAAGGCCTACGTGGTGGCAGAAGAATTTTCCACACACATACAGTGGATATAAAAAGTCTACACACCCCTGTTAAAATGTCATGTTTCTGTGATGTAAAAAAAACAAAATTTATGCTTACCTGATAAATTTATTTCTCTTGTGGTGTATCCAGTCCACGGATTCATCCATTACTTGTGGGATATTCTCCTTCCCAACAGGAAGCTGCAAGAGGATCACCCACAGCAGAGCTGTCTATATAGCTCCTCTCCTAACTGCCACCTCCAGTCATTCGACCGAAGACAAGCAAGAGAAAGGAGAAACTATAGGGTGCAGTGGTGACTGTAGTTTAAAAATAAAAAACACCTGCCTTAAAATGACAGGGCGGGCCGTGGACTGGATACACCACAAGAGAAATAAATTTATCAGGTAAGCATAAATTTTGTTTTCTCTTGTAAGGTGTATCCAGTCCACGGATTCATCCATTACTTGTGGGATACCAATACCAAAGCTATAGGACACGGATGAAGGGAGGGACAAGGCAGGCGCTTAAACGGAAGGCACCACTGCCTGTAAGACCTTTCTCCCAAAAATAGCCTCCGAAGAAGCAAAAGTATCAAATTTGTAGAATTTAGAAAAAGTATGAAGCGAAGACCAAGTCGCCGCCTTACAAATCTGTTCAACAGAATTTTTAAAAGCCCATGTGGAAGCCACCGCTCTAGTGGAATGAGCTGTAATTCTTTCAGGAGGCTGCTGGCCAGCAGTCTCATAAATTAAGCGTATTATACTTCTTAACCAAAAAGAAAGAGAAGTTGCTGAAGCCTTTTGGCCTCTCCTCTGTCCAGAGTAGACAACAAATAATGCAGATGTTTGACGAAAATCCTTAGTAGCTTGTAAATAAAACTTTAAAGCACGAACCACGTCAAGATTATGTAATAGACGTTCCTTCTTTGAAGAAGGATTAGGATACAGTGACGGAACAACAATCTCCTGATTGATATTCTTATTAGATACCACCTTAGGAAGAAACCCAGGTTTGGTACGCAAAACTACCTTATCTGCATGGAAGATCAGATAAGGGGAATCACACTGTAAGGCAGATAACTCTGAAACCAAAGAGATAGCTACCAAAAACAGAACTTTCCAAGATAAAAGCTTGATATCTATGGAATGCAGAGGTTCAAACGGAACCCCTTGAAGAACTTAAAGAACTAAATTTAACTCCATGGCGGAGCAACCGGTTTAAACACAGGCTTGATTCTAACTAAAGCCTGAACGTCTGGAACATCCGCCAGACGCTTGTGCAAAAGAATAGACAGAGCAGAAATCTGTCCCTTTAAGGAACTAGCTGACAATCCCTTCTCCAATCCTTCTTGGAGAAAAGATAATATCCTAGGAATCCTGACTTTACTCCAGGAGTAACCCTTGGATTCACACCAATGAAGATATTTACACCATATCTTATGATAGATTTTCCTGGTGACAGGCTTTCGAGCCTGAATTAAGGTATCAATGACTGACTCGGAGAAACCACGTTTTGATAAAATCAAGCGTTCAATCTCCAAGCAGTCAGATGCAGAGACATTAGATTTGGATGTTTGATAGGACCCTGAAGTTGAAGGTCCTGCCTCAGCGGCAGAGTCCATGGTGGAAGGGATGACATGTCCACCAGATCTGCATACCAAGTCCTGCGTGGCCACGCAGGTGCTATCAAAATCACCGAAGCTCTCTCCTGCTTGATCTTGGCAATCAGACGAGGGAGCAGAGGAAACGGTGGAAACACATAAGCCAGGTTGAAGGACCAAGGCGCTGCTAGAGCATCTATCAGCGCTGCCTTGGGATCCTTGGACCTGGATCCGTAACAAGGAAGCTTGGCGTTCTGACGAGACACCATGAGATCCAGTTCTGGTTTGCCCCAAAGTTGAATCAACTGTGCAAACACCTCCGGATGGAGTTCCCACTCCCCCGGATGAAAAGTCTGCCGAATTAGAAAATCCGCCTCCCAGTTCTCTACTCCTGGAATATGGATAACTGATAGATGGCAAGAGTGAACCTCTGCCCATAGAATTATTTTTGAAACCTCCAACATTGCTAGGGAACTCCTTGTTCCCCCTTGATGATTGATGTAGGCTACAGTCGTGATATTGTCCGACTGAAATCTGATGAACCTGACCGCAGCAAGCGGAGGCCAAGCCTGAAGAGCATTGAATATCACTCTTAGTTCCAGAATGTTTATCGGAAGGAGTGCCTCCTCCTGAGTCCACGAGCCCTGAGCCTTCAGGGAGTTCCAGACTGCACCCCAGCCCAAAAGGCTGGCATCTGTCGTTACTATTGTCCAATCTGACCTGCGGAAGGTCATACCCATGGGCAGATGGACCCGAGATAGCCACCAGAGAAGAGAATCCCTGGTCTCTTGATCCAGATTTAGTAGAGGGGACAAATCTGTGTAATCCCCATTCCATTGACTGAGCATGCAGAGTTGCAGCGGTCTGAGATGTAGGCGGCAAACGGCACTATGTCCATTGCCGCTACCATTAAGCCGATTATTTCCATACACTGAGCCACTGAAGGGCGAGAAGTATAAAAAAAGAACACGGCAGGAATTTAGAAGTTTTGACAACCTGGCCTCTGTCAGGTAAATCTTCATTTCTACAGAATCTATCAGTGTTCCTAGGAAGGAAACTCTTGTGAGAGGGGATAGAGAACTCTTTTCTTCGTTCACTTTCCTCCCATGAGACCTCAGGAATGCCAGAACAATGTCCGTATGGGACCTGGCGATTTGAAAATTCGACGCCTGTATCAGAATGTCGTCTAGGTAAGGGGCTACTGCTATACCCCGCGGCCTTAGGACCGCTAGGAGTGACCCTAGAACCTTTGTAAAGATTCTTGGTGCCGTAGCTAACCCAAAGGGAAGAGCCACAAACTGGTAATGCCTTTCTAGGAAGGCGAACCTGAGAAACCGATGATGATCTCTGTGTACCGGAATGTGGAGATACACCATTTAAGTCCACGGTAGTCATATATTGACCCTCCTGGATCATAGGTAGGATGGTTCGAATAGTCTCCATCTTGAAGGATGGGACACTGAGAAATTTGTTTAGGATCTTGAGATCTAAGACTGGTCTGAAGGTTCCCTCTTTCTTGGGAACTACAAACAGATTTGAATAGAAGCCTTGCCCCTGTTCCTCCTTTGGAACTGGGTGGATCACTCCCATAACTAGGAGGTCTTGAACACAATGTAAGAATGCTTCTCTCTTTATCTGGTTTGCAGATAATTGTGAGAGATGAAATCTCCCTTTTGGGGAAGAAGCTTTGAAGTCCAGAAGATATCCCTGGGACACAATTTCCAACGCCCAGGGATCCTGGACATCACTTGCCCAAGCCTGGGCGAAGAGAGAAAGTCTGCCCCCTACTAGACCCGTTTCCGGATCGGGGCTGATCTTTCATGCTGTCTTAGAGGCAGCAGCAGGTTTTTTGGCCTGCTTTCCTTTGTTCCAAGCCTGGTTAGGTCTCCAGACCAGCTTGGACTGGGCAAAATTTCCCTCTTGTTTTGTATTAGAGGAAGTTGAAGCTGCGCCACTCTTGAAGTTTCGAAAGGCACGAAAATTAGTCTGTTTGGTCCTTAATTTGTTGGACCTATCCTGAGGAAGGGCGTGACATTTTCCTCCAGTAATATCAGAAATGATCTCCTTCAGTCCAGGCCCGAATAGGGTCTGCCCGTTGAAGGCAATAATGAGAAGCTTAGACTTTGAAGTAACGTCAGCTGACCAGGACTTAAGCCATAGCGCCCTACGTGCCTGAACAGCAAAACCTATTCTTAGCCGTTAGCTTGGTTAAATGAACACCGGCGTCAGAAACAAATGAATTGGCTAGCTTAAGAGCTTTAAGCTTGTCAATGATATCATCCAATGGGGTTTCTACCTGTAGAGCCTCTTCTAGAGACTCAAACCAGAAGGCCGCAGCAGCAGTGACAGGGGCAATGCATGCAAGGGGCTGGAGAATAAAACCTTGTTGAATAAAAATTTTCTTAAGGTAACCCTCTAATTTTTTGTCCATTGGATCTAGAAAAGCACAACTGTCCTCGACAGGGATAGTTGTACGCTTTGCTAGTGTAGAGACTGCTCCCTCCACCTTAGAGACCGTTTGCCACAAGTCCTGTGTAGCGGCATCTATGGGAAACATCTTTTTAAAAACAGGAGGGGGAGAGAACTGTACAGCTGGTCTATCCCATTCCTTAGTAATAATTTCTGAAAACCTCTTAGGTATTGGAAAAACATCAGTGTAAACAGGCACTGCATAGTATTTATCCAATTTACACAATTTCTCTGGGACTACAATGGCGTCACAGTCATCCAGAGTTGCTAAAACCTCCCTGAGCAACACGCGGAGGTGTTCAAGCTTAAATTTAAATGTAGACATATCAGAATCAGGTTGAAGTGTCTTCCCTGAGTCAGAAATATCACCCACAGATAGAAGCTCTCCTGCCTCGGCTTCTTCACATTGTGAGGGTATATCAGACATAGTTACTAAAGCGTCAGAAAGCTCTGTATTTGTTCTAGCCCCAGAGCTGTCTCGCTTTCCTTGTAACCCTGGCAGTTTAGACAATACCTCTGTAAGGGTATGATTCATAACTGCCGCCATGTCTTGTAAAGGATACGCAATGGGCGCGCTAGATGTACTTGGCGTCCCTTGAGCGGGAGTTATAGGCTCTGACACGTGGGGAGAGTAAGTCGGCATAACTTCCCCCTTGTCAATTTCCTCTGGTGATAAATCTTTTAAAGCCAGAATATGGTCTTTATAATTTATAGTAAGATCAGTGCATTTGGTACACATTCTAAGAGGGGGTTCCACAATGGCTTCTAAACATAATGAACAAGGAGTTTCCTCTATGTCAGACATGTTTAACAGACTAGTAATGAGACCAGCAAGCTTGGAAAACACGTTAATTAATGAGAAAAAGCAGAATATAAAAACGGTACTGTGCCTTTAAGGGAAAAAAACAAACACAAAAACTGCAAAACAGTGAAAAACATAATTTATGTAAGAACTTACCTGATAAATTAATTTCTTTCATATTAGCAAGAGTCCATGAGCTAGTGACGTATGGGATATACATTCCTACCAGGAGGGGCAAAGTTTCCCAAACCTCAAAATGCCTATAAATACGCCCCCCCACCACACCCACAAATTGATAAATTGGTATATCAATTTGTGATGCCACTTAGAGGCAGCTGCTCCATGTGAACAGTGTCTAGACCGAACTGGGATAATACCATACTCCTGAGAGACCACAGACAAGTTCCTCAACATAAGGAAAAGATCCATTGGAAGTTTCCATTCAGCAAGTGGCACGCACAAGAACAGAGTACCCACACTCTCCTGTGGAAAACGGTCACAGACAACACACCACCACTGCTCCAGAATCACCCGAGTTTACCTTTTCGTGACCACTCATTACCTCATATGATTGAGGGTAAATCTGGTAAGGATAGTGAATGCTGTAGATCATATTCCACATTAATATTGGAAGCAGAAAAGACTCTGTAGGCTTTTCTTACCAACGAACAGTATATTTATACTAAGACTTTATCAGTATTAGTACGCCTTATAATAGAATAATAATTTATATATGGTAATTGTTGCGCTGAACTCTGTATATGATTTTTTCTCTTTTACGTTAACATTTCTATAAGTGACAAGGGTACACTTTGATCATTTCAAGCTGCACTACCATTTGAACGACCAGGTAGTTTCATTAGACTACTCTCTATACCACTCTCTGTCCATTTAGAATATTAGGTATAATTTAGCGCTGGTAACTTCTCTTGCCTTACTCCATAAGTTCTTACATAAATTATGTTTTCTTTCATGTAATTAGCAAGAGTCCAGGAGCTAGTGACGTATGGGATAGCAAATACCCAAGATGTGGAACTCCACACAAGAGTCACTAGAGAGGGAGGGATAAAATAAAGACAGTCAATTCCACTGAAAAAATAATCCACAACCGAAAACAAAAAGTTTTAATCTTATAAAGAAAAAAAAACGAAATCATAAGCAGAAGAAACAAACTGAAACTGCTGCCTGAAGTACTTTTCTACCAAAAACTGCTTCAGAAGGAGAGAAAACATCAAAATGGTAGAATTTGGTAAAAGTATGCAAAGAAGACCAGATTGCTGCTTTGCAAATCTGATCAATAGAAGCTTCATTCCTAAAAGCCCAGGAAGTAGAAACTGACCTAGTAGAATGAGCTGTAATCCTTGGAGGCGGGGTTTTACCCGACTCCACATAAG
Source organism: Bombina bombina (assembly GCF_027579735.1). NCBI lineage: Eukaryota > Metazoa > Chordata > Amphibia > Anura > Bombinatoridae > Bombina > Bombina bombina. The sequence continues at coordinate 905,885,175 of NC_069504.1, read as the reverse complement.
CATGATGAATCAAAGATTTTAACCACGAAGCCAAGGAAACAGCAGAAGCCTTCTGACCTTTCCTAGAACCAGAAAAGATAACAAATAGACTAGAAGTCTTTCTGAAATCTTTAGTAGCTTCAACATAATATTTCAAAGCTCTTACTACATCCAAAGAATGTAAAGATCTCTCCAGAGAATTCTTAGGATTAGGACACAATGAATGAACAACAATTTCTCTACTAATGTTGTTAGAATTCACAACTTTAGGAAAAAAATTAAATGAAGTCCGCAACACCGCTTATCCTGATGAAAAATCAGAAAAAGAGATTCACAAGAAAGAGCAGATAACTCAGAAACTCTTCTAGCAGAAGAGATAGCCAAAAAGAACAAATCTTTCCAGGAAAGTAATTTGATATCCAAAGAATGCATAGGCTCAAACGGAGGAGCCTGTAAGTCTTCAGAACCATATTGAGACTCCAAGAAGGAGAGATTGACTTAATGACAGGCTTGATACGAACCAAAGCCTGTACAAAACAATGAATATCAGGATGATTAGCAATCTTTCTGTGAAAAAGAACAGAAAGAGCAGAGATTTGTCCTTCCAAAGAACTTGCAGACAAACCCTTATCCAAACCATCTTGAAAAAATTGTAAAATTCTAGGAATTCTAAAAGAATGCCAAGAAAATGAATGAGAAGAACACCATGAAATGTAAGTCTTCCAGACTCGGTAATAGATCTTTCTAGACACAGATTAACGAGCCTGTAACATAGTATTAATCACTGAGTCAGAGAAACCTCTATGACTAAGTATTAGGCGTTCAATCTCCATACTTCCAAATTTAATGATTTGAGATCCTGATGGAAAAATGGGCCTTGAGACAGAAGGTCAGACCTTAACGGAAGTGTCCAAGGTTGGCAACATGCCACCCAAACGAGATCCGCATACCAAAACCTGTGTGGCCATGCTGGAGCTACCAGCAATACAAATGAACGCTCCATTAGGATTTTGGAAATCACTTTTGGAAGAAGAACTAGAGGCGGAAAGATATAAGCAGGTTGAAAATTCCAAGGAAGTGACAACGCGTCCACCGCTTCCGCCTGAGGATCCCTGGATCTGTACAGATACCTGGGAAGTTTCTTGTTTAGATGAGAAGCCATCAGAACTATTTCTGGAAGTCTCCGGATTTGAACAATCTGAAGAAAAACCTCTGGGAAGAGACCATTCGCCCGGATGTAACGTCTGGCAACTGAGATAATCCGCTTCCCAATTGTCTATACCTGGGATGTGAACCGCAGAAATTAGACAGGAGCTGGATTCCGCCCATGCAAATATCCGGGATACATCTCTCATAGCCTGAGGACTGTGAGTCCCCCCTTGATGATTGACATATGCCACGGTTGTGACATTGTCTGTCTGAAAACAAATAAACGAGTCTCTCTTCAGAAGAGGCCAGAACTGAAGAGCTCTGAAAATCGCACAGAGTTCCAAAATGTTGATTGGTAATCTCGCCTCCAGAGATCCCCATACAGCTCCCCAACCTGAAAGACTTGCATCTGTTAAGATCACAGTCCAGGTTGGACGAACAAAGGAGGCCCCTTGAACTAAACGATGGTGATCCAATCACCAAGTCAGAGAAGATCGAACATTGGGATTTAAGGATATTAATTGTGATATCTTTGTATAATCCCTGCACCATTGGTTCAGCATACAAAGCTGTAGAGGTCTCATGTGAAATCGAGCAAAGGGGATTGCGTCCGATGCTGCAGTCATGAGACCAAAAATTTTCATGCACAAAGCTACCGAAGGGAATAATTGAGACTGAAGGTTTCGACAAGCTGAAACCTTTTTCAGACGTCTCTTTTCTGTTAGAGACAAAGCCATGGACACTGAATCTATTTGGAATCCCAAAAAGGTTACCCTTGTCTGGGGAATCAAGAAACTCTTTGGTAAATTGATCCTCCAACCACGTCTTTGAAGAAACAACACAAGTTGATTCGTGTGAGATTCTGCAGAATGTAAAGACTGAGCAAGTACCAAGATATCGTCCAAATAAGGAAATACCGCAATACCCTGCTCCCTGATTACAGAGAGAAGGGCACCGAGAACCTTTGAAAAGATCCTTGGAGCTGTTGCTAGGCCAAAAGGAAGAGCAACAAATTGGTAATGCTTGTCTAAAAAAGAGAATCTCAGGAACTGATAGTGGTCCGGATGAATTGGAATATGAAGATATGCATCCTGTAAGTCTATTGTAGACATATAATGCCCTTGCTGAACAAAAGGCAGAATAGTCCTTTTTTTTTTTTTTTTTTAAGATCCAGAACTGGACTGAAAAAAATCTCTTCTTTGATACAATGAACAGATTTGAATAAAAACCCCAGGCCCTGTTCCAGAACTGGAACTGGCACAATTCCCCAGCTGACTCCAGGTCTGAAACACATTTCAGAAATGCCTGAGCCTTAACTGGGTTTACTGGAATGCGTGAGAGAAAAAATCTATTCTGTACCCTTGTGAAACAATGATCTGAATCCAAAGACTTTGAATCGAATTGATCCAAAAATCTATGAAAAAACGTAACCTGCCCCCTTACCAGCTGTGCCGGAATGAGGGCCGCACCTTCATACGGACTTGGGAGCTGGTTTTGATTTTCTAAAAGGCTTGGATTTATTCCAGACTGGAGAAGGTTTCCAAACGGAAACTGCTCCTTTAGGGGAAGGGTCAGGCTTTTGTTCTTTATTCTGACGAAAATAAACGAAAACGATTAGCAGCCCTATATTTACCTTTAGATTTTTTGTCCTGAGGCAAAAAAGGCTCCCTTCCCCCCAGTAACAGTTGAAAATATTGAATCTAACTGAGAACCAAATAATTATTACCTTGGAAAGAAACAGACAGCAACGTTGACTTAGAAGTCATATCTGCATTCCAAGATTGAAGCCATAAAGCTCTTCTGGCTAAAATAGCTAAAGACATATACCTGACATCAATTCTGATGATATCGAAAATGGCATCAGAAATAAAGTTATTAGCATGTTGAAGGAGTTAAACAATGCTATAAGCATTATGGTCTGACACTTGTTGCGCTAAAGCCTTCAACCAGAAAGTTGAAGCTGCAGCAACATCAGCCAAAGAAATAGCAGGTCTAAGAAGATTACCTGAACATAAATAAGCCTTCCTAAAAAAGGATTCAAGCTTCCTATCTAAAGGAAAACGAAGTACTATCTGCCGTAGGAATAGTAGTACGTTTAGCAAGAGTAGAAATAGCCCCATCAACCTCTGGGATTTTCTCTAAAAACTCTAATCTATCAGATGGTAAAGGGTACAATTTCTTAAACCTTGGAGAAGGAGTAAATGAAGTACCTAGACTATTCCATTCTCTAGAAATTACTTCTGAAATAGCATCAGGAACTGGAAAAACTTCTGGAATAACTACGGGAGGTTTAAAAACTGAATGTAAATGCTTAGTAGCTTTAATATCAAGAGGACTAGACTCCTCCATATCTAAAGCAATCAACACTTCTTTAAGTAAGGAACGAATAAACTCCATTTTAAACAAATATGAAGATTTATCAGTGTCAATATCTGAGGTAGAATCTTCTGAACCAGATAGATCCTCATCAGAAATAGATAAGTCAAAATGATGGCGGTCATTTAAAAATTCATCTGAAATATATGAAGTTTTAAAAGACCTCTTACGTTTACAAGAAGGAGGAATAACAGACAGAGCCTTCCGAATAGATTTAGAAACAAATTCTATAACATTAACAGCAACATCCTGAACATTAGATGTTGAAGGAACAACAGGTAATGGATTATTACTAATGGAAATGCTATCTGCGTTTGATAGCTTATTATGACATTTATCACAAACAACAGCCGGTGGAACAGTTACCAAAAGTTTACAACAAATGAACTTAGCTTTGGTAGAACAGACATCAGGCAGCGCTTTTCCAGAAGTAGATTCTGATCCAGGGTCAGGTAGAGACATCTTGCAATATGTAAAAGAAAAACATATAAAGCAAAATTATCAAATTCCTTAAATGGCAGTTTCAGGAATGGGAAAAAAAGCAAAATGAAACAAGCCTCTAGAAAACCAGAAGCAACTTAAAAGTGAGACTGAAATAGTGTGAAAAAACTGGCGCCAAGTATGACGCCCTAACATTTTGGCGCCAAGAATGACGCCCATATTTTTTGGCGCCAAAAAAACGTCCACAATACACAAACGTCAAAAATGACGCAATTACGAGAAAACTTCCGGCGCCAACTATGACACTGAAAATGACGACATTTTTGTGCCAAAAAAGTCTCGCGCCAAAAATGACGCAATAAATAGAAGCATTTTCTGCACCCGCCAGCCTAACAGCCCGCAATTTTTGAAAAAAAAAAAAAGTCAATTTAAAATTAAGGTAAGAAAAAATGAATCTATGCATTTTCCCCAAAAAATGAAACTGACAGTCTGAATGAAGGAATGCGGATTATCCTGAATCATGGCAAATATAAGTTTAAACACATATATTTAGAACTTTACATATAAAGTGCCCAACCATAGCTTTGAGTGTCATAAATAAAAATAAGACTTACTTACCCTAAGAGACTCATCTACATATAGTAGATAGCCAAACCAGTACTGAAACGAGAATCAGTAGAGGTAATGGTATATAAGAATATATCGTCGATCTGAAAAGGGAGGTAGGAGAAGAAATCTCTACGACCGATAACAGAGAACCTATGAAATAGATCCCCTAGAGGAAGACCATTGAATTCAAATAGGCAATACTCTCTTCACATCCCTCTGACATTTACTGCACTCTGAGAGGAAAACCGGGCTTCAGCCTGCTGCAAAGCGCATATCAACGTAGAATCAAGCAGAAACTTACTTCACCACCTCCATGGGAGGCAAAGTTTGTAAAACTGAATTGTGGGTGTGGTGGGGGGAGTATTTATAGGCATTTTGAGGTTTGGGAAACTTTTCCCCTCCTGGTAGGAATGTATATCCCATACGTCACTAGCTCATGGACTCTTGCTAATTACATGAAAGAAAAAGGCAGTTAGCTCAACGAAATTTTTACAGTGTGTATAATAGACTAAAATAGCATTGCACCCACTTGCAAATGGATGATTAACCCCTCAGGCTCAAAAACTAAGTAAAAAAACGGTAAAACCGTTATAACAGTCACAAGCAAACTGCCACAGCTCTACTGTGGCTCCTACCTTCCCATAAAACGACTTTTGTAGGCACAAAAACCCCTTACAGAGGTCCAATATGTCAGGGGACTCCTTCAGGGAAGCTGGATGTCTCAGAATGTAAAAACTACTGCGCAATTAGAGCGCGAAAATAGGCCCCTCCCACCATGCACTCAAAGTGAAAGGGCCATAAATAACTAATCCTAGGAGAAATTTAGTCAGCCATGTGGAAAACTAGGCCCCAAATAAAGATTTATCACCCTTAGTAAAAAACGTCCTTAATAAATCATGCAAACGTTTACATACTAAGCCATAAGAGCAAGTAACATGAATATTACCCTTTACTGCAAGCATGATGCCAGTCGTTTGTTAAATCACTGCAATCAGGCTTACCTTAAATATATCAGGCACTGTCAGCATTTTCTAGACCTTATCATCTCTCTAGAAAAAATATACTGAACATACCTCAGCGCAGTTAATTCTGCAGGCCGTTCCCCCAGCTGAAGTTTTCCCATACTCTTCAGTTATGTGTGAGAACAGCAGTGGACCTTAGTTACAATCCGCTAAGATCATCAAAAACCTCAGGCAAAACTCTTCTTCTAATTTCTGCCTGAGGTAAAAACAGTACAACGCCGGTACCGTTTAAAAATAACAAACTTTTGATTGAAGATAAACTACACTAATTCACCACATCTCTCTTGATACTTCCTTTCTTGTCGAGAGCTGCAAAAGAATGACTGGAGGTGGCAGTTAGGGGAGGAGCTATATAGACAGCTCTGCTGTGGGTGATCCTCTTGCAGCTTCCTGTTGGGAAGGAGAATATCCCACAAGTAATGGATGAATCCGTGGACTGGATACACCTTACAAGAGAAATGAGACAAAGATAAATCATTTCAGAACTTTTTCCACCTTTAATCTGACCTATAAACTGTACAACTCAATTGCAAAACAAACTAAAATCTTTTAGGAGGAGGGAAGTAGAAATAAAAAACTAAAATAATATGGTTGCATAATTGTGCACACCGTTAAACTAATACTTTGTTGAAGCACCCTTTGATTTTATTACAGCACTCAGTCTTTTTGGGTATGAGTTTTTCAGCATGGCACATCTTGACTTGGCAAGATTTGCCCACTCTTCTTTGCAAAAACACTCCAAATCTGTCAGATTGTGAGGGCATCTCTTGTGCACAGCCCACTTAAGATCACCCCACAGATTTTCGATTGGATTCAGGTCTGGGCTCTGACTGGGCCATTCCAAAACTTTAATCTTCTTCTGGTGAAGCCATTCCTTTGTTGATTTGGATGAATGCTTTGGGCGTTGTCATGCATAAAGATGAAGTTCCTCTTCATGTTCAGCTTTCTAGCAGAAGCCTGAAGGTTTTGTGCCAATATTGTCTGGTATTTGGAACTGTTCATAATTCCCTCTACCTTGACTAAGGCCCCAGTTCCAGCTGAATAAAAACAGACCCAAAGCATGATGCTGCCACCAAAATGCTTCAATGTGGGAATCGTGTTCTTTTAGTTATATGCAGTGTTTGTTTTGCGCCGAACATATCTTTTGGAATTATGGCCAAAAAGTTTAATCTTGGTTTCATCAAACCAGAACACCTTTTGCAACATGCTTTTGGGAGACTTCAGATGTGTTTTTGCAAAATTTAGCTGTGCTTGGATGGTTTTTTTTGTGTAAGAAAATGCTTCCATCTTGCCACTCTACCCCATAGCCCAGACATATGAAGAATATGGGCGATTGTTGTCACATGCACCACACAGCCAGTACTTGCCAGATATTCCTGCAGCTCCTTTAATGGTGCTGTAGGCCTCTTGGCAGCCTCCCAGACCAGTTTTCTTCTCGTCTTTTCATCAATTTTGGAGGGACGTACAGTTCTTGGTAATGTCACTGTTGCGCCATGTTTTCTCCACTTGATGATGACTGTCTTCACTGTGTTCCATGGTATATCTAATTCCTTGGAAATTCTTTTGTACCGTTCTCCTGACTGATACTTTTTTTTTTTAAAACAATTTTTTATTGAGATTGTTGGCAAATACAACACACTGAATAATGTTCATTAACATCAACAAATAATTTACAGAGTACATAAAATATGAGGATGGATAACAGAGAGAATAGATAATAAAACCTATTTGCAGGCGGAATTTTTTATAAAAAAAGTTATGTTATAGATTTTCTGGATATTTGTCTGTTGGTCATCTTGTAACTCCTCCAATGAATATGTGAATGAACTTAGTAGTAAGAAATCTTATTTTTTTTTTAATAGGGGAAAAGTTTAGTATGAAGTAGTATGCAAAGAAAAACATAAGGGGTAGGCAGCAGACTAGAGCAGCTGTGATATTGAGGGAAGGGGGACGTGTCCAGGTGTTTGTAGATATGACATGAGCTGGTAAATTTGTAAATAAAGCTTACAGTCAAGATCAGAAGGTATATTAGAAAAGTCCAAAGACATGCTCCCATCTTTGATGGAAGACTCAAAGGACCTCAAATATGGGATAAGGAGGGGAATATTTTTAAAGGCACTTGAGAAGAGATGGCTCTATGGGACTGCTGAATTAGGGGGTAACTATGGACAGAAATTTATAACGAATAATGGGTAACTATATGGTATATAGTAATAGGGGGAGAGAGTGCTTAATATCACATAATTGAGGGATGGACTATGTAGTGGCAAACTGGATGTCAGCCAGTAAAATTTGACCTAGAGGTAGGAGAGACATTTGGGTGCTGCAGATGCCCTATATCAAATATAACAGGAGATAGATTGACTCAAATGAGTTTCATGTAGAGTGGTGCTACATTTAATCCTTCAACATATTAAAAACTAAAGAGCAAATGGTGAACCCCTGAGATACAGTAATGTGGTTAGGTGATGTTATATAGTCCTTGCGCTTAATCTCAGCATTCTAATGAAACATTTCCAATTACCATAAGAAGTTGTTAACAGATAACAGTGGGGGTATGAAAACCATATGTATGTATATGATGAAGGCAGTATCTATACTTAGTAAATATGTTATATAGTGTATAGGTTCACCGGTTCAGGATCAATGCTATGTGCATAAGAAGGAGCTCGTACAATATCACAATTCCTGTAAAAGAATCAAGTCTAAAAACCACTACATGTATAAAAAAAAAGTACATTATGCCCATAAAATCAAGCGTGTTTATGTTTAAAATGGTAATAATATAATAAGCTCATGTCCATGCACTTCATGAGGTATAGTAACAGGTATAGTTGGAGGGATGGAAATGTCACCATACATTGCATTGTAACATATGGGAGAGGCTATGTAAAGAGATATGCAATAGACTCTGTCCTTCTGATTTGTTTATTAGAACCTAAGGAGCTAATATATGTGAAATATAATTGTCCCCAAACGCCATGGAAAAGGAAATTTATGCTTACCTGATAAATTGATTTCTTCTATGATACGACGAGTCCACGGATTCATCCTTTACTTGTGGGATATTATCCTCCTGCTAACAGGAAGTGGCAAAGAGCCCCACAGCAGAGCTGTCTATATAGCTCCTCCCTTGACTCCACCTCCCAGTCATTCGACCGAAGGTATAGGAAGAAAAAGGAGAAACTAAAAGGTGCAGAGTTGACTGAAGTTTTAAACCAAAAAATATAATCTGTCTTAAATTGACAGGGCAGGCCGTGGACTCGTCGTATCATAGAAGAAATCAATTTATCAGGTAAGCATAAATTTCCTTTTCTTCTATAAGATACGACGAGTCCACGGATTCATCCTTTACTTGTGGGATACAATACCAAAGCTACAGGACACGGATGAACGGGAGGGACAAGACAGATACCTAAACAGAAGGCACCACTGCTTGAAGAACTTTTCTCCCAAAAATAGCCTCCGAAGAAGCAAAAGTATCAAATTTGGAAAATTTGGAAACGGTATGAAGGGAAGACCAAGTCGCAGCCTTACAAATCTGTTCAACAGAAGCATCGTTTTTAAAAGCCCATGTGGAAGCCACTGCTCTAGTAGAATGAGCTGTAATTTTTTCAGGAGGCTGCTGTCCAGCAGTCTCGTATGCCAAACGGATGATGCTTTTCAGCCAAAAAGAAAGAGAGGTAGCCGTAGCTTTTTGACCTCTACGCTTTCCAGAATAGACAACAAACAGAGAAGATGTTTGACGGAAATCCTTGGTCGCTTGCAAGTAAAACTTCAAGGCACGAACCACGTTCAAGTTATGTAACAGACGCTCCTTCTTAGAAGAAGGGTTAGGACACAGAGAAGGAACAACAATTTCCGGATTAATATTCTTATTTGAAACAACCTTAGGAAGAAATCCAGGTTTAGTACGCAAAACCACCTTATCAGAATGGAATATAAGATAAGGCGAGTCTCATTGTAATGCAGATAGCTCAGAAACTCTTCGAGCAGAAGAGATAGCAACTAAAAACAGAACTTTCTAAGATAGAATTCTAATATCTATGGAATGCATGGGTTCAAACGGAACCCCTTGAAGAACATTTAGAACTAAATTCAAACTCCATGGCGGAGCAACAGGTTTAAACACAGGCTTAATTCTAACCAAAGCCTGACAAAACGACTAAACGTCTGGGACATCTGCCAGACGCTTGTGCAGTAAGATTGACAAAGCAGAAATCTGTCCCTTTAAGGAACTAGCTGATAACCCCTTCTCCAATCCTTCTTGGAGAAAGGACAAAATCCTAGGAATCCTGATCTTACTCCATGAGTAGCCTTTGGATTCGCACCAATAAAGATATTTACGCCATATCTAATGGTAAATTTTCCTAGTGACAGGATTTCGAGCCTGAATCAAGGTATCAATGAATCCCCGCTTAGATAAAATCAATCGTTCAATCTCCAGGCAGTCAGCTGCAGAGAAACTAGATTTGTATGTTGGAACGGACCCTGAATGAGAAGGTACTGTCTCAGTGGCAGTTTCCACGGTGGCAGAGATGACATTTCCACCAGGTCTGCATACCAAGTCCTGCGTGGCCACGCAGGCGCTATCAAGATTACCGAAGCCCTCTCCTGTTTGATTCTGGCAATCAGACGAGGTAGGAGAGGAAAAGGAGGAAACACATAGGCCAGGTTGAACGACCACAGTACTGCTAGAGCATCTATCAGTACTGCTTGAGGATCCCTTGATCTGGACCCGTAACAAGGAAGTTTGGCATTCTGACAAGATGCCATCAGATCCAATTCTGGTGTGCCCCATTGATGAATCAATTTTGCAAACATCTCCGGATGGAGCTCCCACTCCCCCGGATGAAAAGTCTGATGACTTAGAAAATCTGCTTCCCAGTTCTCCCCTCCTGGGATATATATTGCTGATAGATGGCAAGAGTGAGTCTCTGCCCATCAAATTATTTTGGAAACCTCTATCATCGCTAGAGAACTCTTTGTTCCCCCTTGATGATTGATATATGCTACAGTCGTGATATTGTCTGACTGGAATCTTATGAATTTGCCTGAAGCCAGCTGAGGCCACGCCTGAAGCGCGTTGAATATCGCTCTCAGTTCCAGAATATTTATTGGTAGTAGGGACTCCTCCTGAGTCCACACACCCTAAGCCTTCAGGGAATTCCAGACTGCACCCCAGCCCAAGAGGCTGGCGTCCGTTGTCACTATGACCCCATGCTGGCCTGCGGAAGCACATTCCCTGGGACAGATGATCTTGTGACAACCACCAATGAAGAGAGTCTCTGGTCTCTAGATCCAGATTTATCCGCGGAATTAAATCTGCATAATCCAAATTCCACTGTCTGAGCATGCACAGCTGCAGTGGTCTGAGATGTAAGCGAGCAAACGGAACTATGTCCATTGCCGCTACCATTAGTCCAATTACCTCCATACACTGAGCCACTGATGACCGAGGAATGGAATGAAGTGCTCGGCAAGTGGTTAAGATCTTTGATTTTCTGACCTCCGTCAGAAAATGTTTTATGTCTACTGAGTCTATCAGAGTTCCTAGGAATGGAACTCTTGTCAGAGGAACAAGTGAACTCTTTTTTATGTTCACCTTCCACCCGTGAGTTCTTAGAAAAGCCAACATGATGTCCGTGTGAGATTTGGCTAGATGGTAAGTTGACGCCTGAATCAAAATATCGTCCAGATAGGGCGCCACTGCTATGCTCCGCTGCCTTAGAACAGCCAGAAGGGACTAGCACCTTTGTGAAAATTCTGGGAGCTGTGGCCAACCCGAAAGGAAGGGCCACAAACTGGTAATGTTTGTCCAGGAAGGCGAACCTGAGGAACTGGTGATGATCTTTGTGGATAGGAATGTGAAGATACGCATCCTTCAAATCCACTGTGGTAATATATTGACCCTCCTGGATCATTGGTAAAATAGTTCGTATGGTCTCCATCTTGAAAGATGGGACCCTGAGAAACTTGTTTAGAGTTTTGAGATCTAAAATCGGTCTGAAGGTTGCCTCTTTTTTGGGAACCATGAACAGATTGGAGTAAAACCCCTGCCCCTGTTCTACTTTTAGAACTAGGCAGATTACACCCATGGTATATAAGTCTTCTACACAGCGTAAGAACGCCTCTCTTTTTGTCTGGTTTACAGACAAATGTGAGAGATGAAATCTCCCCCTTGGGAGAGAATCTTTGAATTCTAGACGATACCCCTGGGTCACAATTTCTAATGCCCAGGAATCCTGAACGTCTCTTGCCCAAGCCTGAGCGAAGAGAGAAAGTCTGCCCCCTACTAGATCCGGTCCCGGATCGGGGGCTGCCCCTTCATGCTGTCTTGGTAGCAGCAGAGGGCTTCTTGGCCTGTGTACCTTTATTCCAGGTCTGGTTAGGTCTCCAGACTGACTTGGATTGAGCAACGTTCCCCTCCTGCTTGGAGGCGGATGAGGAAGTAGAGGGACCGCCTTTAAAGTTTAGAAAGGAACGAAAATTATTCTGCTTGGTCCTCATTTTAACCGTCTTGTCCTGAGAAAGGGCATGACCCTTACCTCCAGTAATGTCAGAAATGATCTACTTAAGCTCAGGCCCGAATAGGGTCTTACCCTTAAAGGGAATAGCTAAAAGCTTGGATTTAGATGACACATCAGCAGACCATGACTTAAAGGGACAGTCTACCATAGAATTGTTATTGTTTTAAAAGATAGATAATCCCTTTATTACCCATTCCCCAGTTTTGCATAACCAACACAGTTATATTAATATACTTTTTACCTCTGTGATTACCTTGTATCTAGGAACCTTCTTCCAGCCCCCTGATCACATGACTGTGACTGTTTATTATCTATTGTCTTAAATTTAGCATTGTTTTGTGCTAAATCTTAAATAACCCCCTGTGCCTGAACACAGTGTTATCTATATGGCCCACGTGTACTTTCTGTCTCTTTGTGTTGAAAAGAGATTTAAAAAGCATGTGATAAGAGGCAGCCCTCAAAGGCTTAGTTTAAACTAAGAATACTAAGAGAAAAAAGCAAATTTGATGATAAAGGTAAATTGGAAAGTTGATTCAAATTAAAAGTCCTATCTGAATAATGAAAGTTTAATTTATACTAGACTGTCCCTGAAGCCATAACGCTCTACGAGCTAAAATGGCAAAGCCTGCATTCTTAGCCGCTAATTTAGCCATTTGGAAAGCGGCATCTGTAATAAAAGAATTAGCTAGCTTGAGAGCCTTAATTCTATCCAAAATATCATCTAATGGGGTCTCAACCTTAAGAGACTCCTCTAGAGCCTCAAACCAAAAAGCTGCTGCAGTAGTTACTGGAACAATGCACGCTATAGGTTGCAGAAGAAAACCCTGATGAACAAACAACTTCTTTAGAAGCCCTTCTAATTTTTTATCCATAGGATCTTTGAAAGCACAACTGTCCTCAATAGGTATAGTTGTACGCTTAGCCAGGGTAGAAATAGCTCCCTCCACCTTAGGGACCGTCTGCCACGAATCCCGAATGGTGTCAGATATGGGAAACATTTTCTTAAAAGTAGGAGGGGGAGAGAACGGAATGCCTGGTCTATCCCATTCCTTAGTAACAATGTCCGAAATTCTTCTAGGGACTGGAAAAACATTAGTGTAAGTAGGAACCTCTAGATTTTTATCCATTTTACACAGTTTCTCTGGCGGGATGACAATAGGGTCACAATCATCCAGAGTCGCTAAAACCTCCCTGAGTAACAAACAGAGGTGTTCAAGCTTAAACTTAAAGGCCGACATATCTGAGTCTGTTTGAGGGAACATCTTTCCTGGATCAGAAAGCTCTCCCTCAGACAGCAATTCCCCCACCCCTGAATCAGAACACTGTGAGGGTACATCGGAGATGGCCAATAAAGCATCAGAGGGCTCAGCATTTACTCTAATACCGGACCTACTGCGCTTACCCTGTAAACCAGGAAGTTTAGATAATACCTCTGTAAGGGTAGTAGACATAACTGCAGCCATATCTTGCAGGGTGGAAGAATTAGACGCACTAGAAGTACTTGGCGTCGCTTGGGCGGGTGTTAAAGGTTGTGACATTTGGGGAGAAGTAGATGGCATAACCTGATTCTCTTCTGACTGAGAATCATCCTGAGACATACTTTTATCAGCTAAAATATGTTCTTTGCAATGTAAGGCCCTTTCAGTACATGAGGGACACATTTGAAGTGAGGGTTCCACAATGGCTTCTAAACACATAGAACATTGGCTTTCCTCTTTAAGAGAAAAAAAACATACAATTTTTCCAAAACTGCTTTAAAACAATAAAATTATCTCAATTTTATGATAAACGTATCCCAACTTGTCAGCTAAGATTGCCCCACAAGGAAAGGAATACTTAACCCTTAATAACAAAAAACGTTACACCAAAAACGTTATAGTTAAACAAAAACACCCCCTGCACCTCGTCACAGCCCTGCTGTGGCGCCTACCTGCCCTCGATTAGGCCCAAACTTTCTTGAAAGGCCCACCTGAGTTGGAGCTTGCTGCTTGCATGGGAAAAACAACTGCGCAACTGAGGAGTGAAAATAGGCCCCGCCCATCTAACTCGATGTCTCACAGCCTTAACAATAACCGCTCCAGAGCAGTCTAAAACCTAGCCATGTGGGTTTATGTACCCATCTAAGTGAAGCCATTTGTACCCCTTGTTAAAATAAAGTAAAAACGTTTGCCACAAAAAAACGTTATCTTTAACTCCCAACATAGAAACGTTTGCCCACAAACATCATATCATCAGTGTCAACCATTTTTTATAGCCCAACATACAGGTCCAGTAATACCCCTCTCTTATACATTACGATTACTGCTTACCCTTTCCCTCATGGGGATACTGTCAGACAATTCAGAAATAACACAGTCTCTCCAGAAAAAAATGACTGAACATACCTCAATGCTGGTAGCATGAAAAACGTTCCTCACACTGAAGTTTCTTAAGTACTCCTCAGCCATTCTGTGGGAACTACTCTGGATCTTAGTAACTGCTGCTAAGATCATCAGTCTCCAGGCAGGAGTCTTCATCCAACTGCTGCCTGGGAAGAAATAGCACTCACCGGTACCATTTAAAATAAAAAAGTCTTGCTTGAAGAAAATAAAAACTAACATTTTATCACTTCTTTCACTTTACCCTTCCTATTACTTAGAGTAGGCAAAGAGAATGACTGGGGGGTGGAGTCAAGGGAGGAGCTATATAGACAGCTCTGCTTGATGCTCTTTGCCACTTCCTGTTAGCGGGAGGATAATATCCCACAAGTAAAGGATGAATCCGTGGACTCGTCGTACCTTATAGAAGAAAACAAAATTTATGCTTACCTGATAATTTTATTTATTTCTGGGCATGGAGAGTCCACAACATCATTCCAATTACTAGTGGGATATTCAACTCCTGGCTAGCAAGAGGAGGCAAAGAGCTCCCCAGCAAAGCAGTTAAGTGTAACTTCTCTTACCCATAATCCCCAGTCATTCACCCAAAAGAAAACGGAAAAAGAAGAAACACAAGGGTATAGAGGTGCCTGAGATATATAACTGCAGAATTATATTTTTAAAACAAGAGGACAGGGTCGTGGACTCTCCATGCCCGGAATGAAAGACATTTATCAGGCAAGCATACATTTTGTTTTCTTTGCTATGGCATGGAGAGTCCACAACACAATTCCAATTACTAGTGGGAACCAATACCCAAGCTAGAGGACTCAGAATGAACAGGGAGGGAGAACTAGGCAGGATGACCTAAACAGAAGGCACCACCGCTTGAAGAATCTTTTTACCAAAAGAGGCCTCAGCCGAGGCAAAAGTATAAAATTTTTAGAATTTGGAAAAAATATGCAAAGAGGACCATGTTGCCGCCTTGCAAATCTGTTCCACAAAAGCTTCATTTTTAAAAGCCCAAGATGAGGAGACAGCCCTAGTGGAATGAGCCGTAATTCTCTCAGAAGACTGCAGTCCAGCAGTCTCATAAGAAAAACAAATCATACTTCTTAACCAGAGGAAAAGAGTAGTAGAACTGGCCTTCTGACCGTTAAGTTTTCCAGAGAAAACAACAAACAGGACAGAAGACTGAAGAAAATCTTTAGTAGCTTGTAGGTAAAATTTTAGAGCACGCACAACATCCAGGTTATGCAAAAAGACGTTCCTTATGGGAAGAAGGATTAGGACAAAAAGAAGGAACAACAATGTCCTGATTAATGTTTCAGTCCGACACCACCTTAGGGAGAAACCTTAATTTAGTACGAAGAACCGCCTTTTCTGCATGAAAGATAAGGTACAGGGAATCACACTGCAGAGCTGAAAGCACAAGAGCTTTGAGCACTAGATTAATGCTCCAAGGAGGAGCAATAGGTTTAAACACAGGCCTGATTCTGACCAGGGCCTGAACAAAAGCTTGAACATCTGTCAAATCTGCCAGACGTTTGTGCAAAAGAATCGACAGTGCAGAAATCTGACCATTCAGAGTACTGACTGACAAACCTTTCTCCAGGCCATCCTGAAGAAAGGATAACATTCGGGGAATCCTCACCCGGCTCCAAGAGAAACCCTTAGATTCTCACCAATAAAGGTATTTACACCATACCTTATGGTAAATTCTGCAAGTATCAGGTATACGAGCTAGAAGCATAGTATCAATCACCGCTTCAGAAAAACCACGTCTAGACAGAACTAGGCGTTCCATCTCCAAGCAGTCAGCTTCAGAGAATCTAGGTTTGGATGGAGGAATGGACCCTGAATTAGAAAGTCCTTCCTTAGAGGTAACCTCCAAGGTGTAATAGATGACATCTTCACTAGATACGCAAATCAGACCCTGCGAGGCCATGCAGGAGCTATTAGAATTACTGATGCTCTCTCCTGTTTGATACAAGCAAAGACTTGTGGAAGAAGAGCAAACTGAGGAAACAGGTATGCCAGAGAGAAGATCCAAGGAACCGCTAGAGCATCTATCAGAGCCGCCTGAGGATCTCTTGACCTTGAACCGTACTTTGGAAGCTTGGCGTTCTGATCAATCAGATCCAACTCTGGAACCCCCACCTGAGGGTTATCTGAGAGAACACTTTGGGATGGAGAGCCCACTCTCCGGGATGAAAAGTCTGTCTGCTCAGAAAATCCGCCTCCCAGTTGTCCACTCCTGGAATGTGGATGGCAGATAGTGGACAATCGTGAGCTTCCGCCCACTGTAGAATGTGAGTCACCTCCTTCATAGCCAAGGAACTCTGAGTTCCTCCCTGGTGGTTGATGTAAAACACTGAGGTGATGTCCGAATGGAATCTGATAAGCCAGACTAAAGATAATTGAGGCCAAGCTACCAAGGCATTGAAAATTGCTCTCAACTCCAAGATGGTTTATGGGGAGAGAAGACTCCTCCCGATTCCATAGACCCTGAGCTTTTAGAGAGCCCCAAACAGCTACCCAGCCTACTAGGCTGGCGTCCGTAGTCACAAGCACCGAGTACGGTCTCAGAAAGCAAGTGCCCCAAGCCAGATTTTCCTGTGAAATCTACCATGAGAGAGTCTCTTGTTAGGGAATCCAGATCTATCGTCTGTAATAAATCTAAATGGTCTCCGTTCCACTGACTCAGCATGCATAGTTGCAGAGATCTCAGATGGAACCGAGCAAAAGGTATGATGTCCATGGAAGTCACCATCAGAACGATCACCTCCATGCATTGAGACACTGAGGGATGAATAGCAGACTGGAGAGAAAGGCAAGAAGTTTGAATTTTCGGACATCCGTCAGGAAAATCTACATGGACAGGGAATCTATGATTGTCCCTAGGAAACACACACTTGTATCTGGAACTAGAGAACTCTTCTCCAGATTCACTTTCCACCCATGGGAACGTAGAAAAGACAACAACATCTCTGTATGAGATTTTGCAAGATGAAAAAATGACGCCTGAACCAAGATGTCGTCTAGATAAGGCGCCACAGCAATACCCTGGGATCTGATCACCGCCAATAGAGCCTCTAGAACCTTTAAGAAATGCTATATAAAACCAAAAGGAAGTGCAACAAACTGGAAATGCTTGTCCAGAAAAGCAAACCTTAGAAACTGGTGATGATCCCTGTGAATGGGAATGTGTAAGTACGCGTCCTTCAGGTCTATAGTCTTCATGAACTGAACTTCCTGAACCAATGGAAGAATGGAACGAATAGTTTCCATCTTGAAGGACAGAATTTTGAGAAATTTGTTGAGGCACTTTAAGTCTAGGATTGGACAGAAATTTCTCTCTTTTTTGGGAACCACAAATAGATTTGAATAGAATCCTTGACCTTGTTCTTCTAGAGGGATTGGTACAATAACTCCCAGAGAGAAGAGGTTCTCTACGCAATTTAAGAAGGCCTCGCTCTATACCTGGTTTGAGGACAGTCTGGATAGGAGAAATCTGCCCCTTGGAGGGCAAGACTTGAATCCTATCTTGTAACCCTGGGATACTATGTTACAGCCCACGGATCTGGAACATCGCGTATCCAAGCTTGTCGAAAAAGGGAAAGCCTGCCCCCCATTTGATCCAAAATCGGATCGGGGGCGGATCCTTCATGCTTATTTAGAGTCAGCAGAAGGCTTCATGTTTTATTTTCCCTTATTCCAAGGCTGGCTGGACTTCCAAGAGGACATGGATTGGTCTGGTTTGGAAGAAGAAGAGGAAGACTTCTGTCCCTTAAAGTTGCAAATGGAACGAAAATTAGAAATCTGTCGACCCTTAAGTTTATTCTTCTTGTACTGAGGAAGGAAAGATCCCTTTCCTCACATAATCACTGAAATGATTTCCGCCAGACCAGGACCGAATAAGGTTTTACTTTTATATGGTAAAGCCAGAAGCTTGGCTTTTGAAGAGACATCAGGCGACCAAGATTTTAACCACAGAGCTCTACGAGCTAGGACAGTGAAGCTAGACATCTAAGCTCCCAGCCTAATTACCTGCATGTTGGCATTGCAGATAAAGGTATTGGCCAATTTAAGAGCCTTGATCCTATCTTGGATCTCCTCAATCTTAGTCTCCTCTGATATCAAATCAGACAGGGCATTGCACCAATAAGATGCTGCTCCCGCAACCGTAGCAATACTTGCCGCAGGTTGCCACTGTAATCCTTGATGTATGTACATTTTCTTTAAGTAAGCCTCTAGCTTCTTATCCATGGGATCCTTAAAGGAACAACTATTCTCTATAGGAATGGTAGTTCTTTAGCTAGAGTAGATATAGCTCCTTCTACCTTAGGCACAGTTCGCCATGAGTCATGAATGGAGTCCGCAACAGGAAACAACTTTTTAAAAATAGGGGAAGGGGAAAAAGGAACTCCTGGCTTATCCCATTCCTGAAACACATCCGCAGAAGAGGTAGAATCATAAACTCTGTTAAACTTTTTTATGGTTGATGGCAACCGAAGGTTCAGAGTCATCCAAAGTAGCTAGAACCTCCTTCAGTAGTAACCAGAGATGTTCAAGCTTAAATCTGAAATTAACTTTTTCAGATTCACAAGATTTTCCTCCCATAGTCTCAGAGATTGAGATTTCACCTTCAGAAGCTACTGAAGTATCCTCCTCTTCAGACATCTGTGAAAGGCTGACCAGCAGATTTAGAGTCAGAAATCTTGCTATTAGACAAATGTTTAGATTTCCTCTTATGCTTACCCGAAGTAGGGAAAGCAGACAAAGCCGCAGATGCCGCAAAAGTAATCTGAGCGGCAAAATCCCCAGGTAAATAAACACCCCCAGGTAAATAAACACCCCCAGGTGGTTCAGAGGACACAGAAGGTACAGTATGAGAAACAAGAGACATTTGGCTCAAAAGGGAGTAATTTGTCTTTACATTTTTAGCTAAGCATGAGGAACAAAACTGCATTGGTAGGACACACCTAGACTCCAAGTCGACACTCTTAGGCTCACAAAGATCCGCTCTGTAAAACCGGAAATACGGAAGTCACGCGATTGGCTGGGAAACTAACTGTGCCACATCATAAGAGCGTGAAAGTAAAAACGGACAAACTAAATATAATTTTTTTTAAAAAGCCATCCAAACGATTCAAGGATAAGCTAACAATACATAAGGGGACAAGCAAAAACCCCTAAATACCTTCAGCCAAGTAATTAAGGAAAATTAGCCCTTAAGTCTCTCCTTATTTTCATACAAATAAAGTGCATGAGGAGTTCTAATTTCATTGACCTATATGCCAATAAATGTGCCCCCAAAAATGAACCCATAAACCAAACAGGATAACTATGTCCCAGAAAGTGATCCACTTCAGGGTTAACCTCTGAAGTGCTGTCCTTCAGTACCAAGAAGGCAAAAGCACTTACCTGTAGATCCAGCTGCAGGGCAGATAGAAGCTACTAGGTGTGACAGGCACTGCACTCCCTGCCATTGACCTGTAGTAAAAGAAAAATAGAGTAAGCAACCCTGGCTTTCTGCAAAGGGGTAGAAAACTTGTTAGAAGTAAAGCAAAGACTATCTCGCAGCCTTCTAACTGCTAAAAGCCACCACTACTCTTACTAAAGTGATTGACGTGAACACAGTTAGACCCCAATCCCTGCTTGCAGGGATAAGTACCCAAAAAAGGATTAAATATCTTCAGACACCATCTTCACACATTCTCCATTGATAAAGGCAATAAATTGCCCATCGTGCTGCAGCTCAGTTTTAGGGTCTTGGCAATCTTCTTAAAGCCTAGGCCATCTTTATGTAGAGCAATACTTATTTTTTCAGATCAGATCCTTAGAGAGTTCTTTAGCATGAGGTGCCATGTTGAACTTCCAGTGACCAATATGAGAGAGTGTGAGAGCGATAACATCAAATTTAACACACCTGCTCCCCATTCACACCTGAGACCTTGTAACACTAACGGCTCACATGACACCGGGGAGGGAAAATGGCTAATTGGACATTTCCACTTAGGGGTGTACTCACTTATGTTGCCAACGGTTTAGACATTAATGGCTGTGTGTTGAGTTATTTTGAGGGGACAGCAAATTTACACTGTTATGCAGGCTGTACACTCACTACTTTACATTGTAGCAATGTGTCATTTCTTCAGTGTTGTCACATGAAAAGATATAATAAAATATTTACAAAAATGCAAGGGCTGTACTCACTTCTTGCTGGGGTGCTCTTTTTCTCCTCCTGCTGGCCAGGAGTTGAATATCCCACTAGTAATTGGAATGACGTTGTGGACTCTCCTTGCCATAGGAAAGAAATATAATTATTAAAGGATAAGATAGTATTAAAATAAGGATTTATATTAGTCTAGTCGAGGCATAAATACTTTTAAGAATAATTCTCACTAAGTGTATTTTTCTCTCTCTGTGAGATCATACATCTGTTGCTAATTACTCATTAGTGACAGCCCTAGGCAAAATATTATTACCATTTTGCTCCTCCTACCATTAGAAAGAAATAAAAATGATGATTCTCTAAGAAAACTCATTGGGCTAGATCTTATGTAAGTCACTTTAGTTCACTCAAATGTAGGATCACTTTTGTTTAGTAACAGATTGCTATATGTGGCTTACTAAACAACAATGGCGAACATTTATGTGTTGGTACGGACTAAATTTGAATTATATCTGATGAACATATGCCACCACTAGCTCTCTGAGCAAGCACAGTGTTTGAATGAGTGTGCGCATATTAACATCCAATATGCAGAACTTTTATTTCACTTTTTGCCATGAGAATTTTTTTTGTGTGTGAACATTTTTCTGCGGGTCATTTTTAAATTAAATTTTAAATTAGGTAGTTACACTAAAGCACCACCTAAACTGTAATTTTTTGATCATCACATAATTATAAGGTAAAAATGTAGTAATAAAAAAGGTGCAATGGTCATAAGAATGTCTTAAATTCCAGAGTCACAGCTTTGCAGACTGATAAAGGCTGGGGCGAGGTTGAAAAAAATCCAGTCAGCCAGTCATTAAAGGGACAGTAAACCTACCAAATAATGTTATATAATTCTGCACATAGTGAAGAATTATATAACATTAGCCTAGCGGCAGCTTTCTAAAGCACAGGACTGCAGAGATATTTTACTACGAAAATGAATTTTACAGAGTGTCGCTCCTGGCTCTACTGAGCGGGTCTGTTTTTCCCTAAGTGCATTGCGGGCACGCTGTCTAGTCACAGCATGCCCGATTGCGCCATTAAACTGAATGTAGCTTGTTCCTGCTACCAGACCAGAGCGGAAGCGAGCTACATTCAGTTTAATGGCGCGATCGGGCGTGCTGTGACTAGACAGAGTGCCAGTGATGCGCTTAGGAAAAAACAGACCCGCTCAGTAGAGCCAGGATCTGCGTTCTGCAAACTTAATTTTCGTAGTAAAATATCTCTGCAGTCCTTTGCTTTAGAAAGCTGGCGCTAAGCTAATGTTATATAATTCTGCCCTATGTGCAGAATTATATAACATTATTTGGTAGGTTTACTGTCCCTTTAATCAATGCATTGCAATTTTGCAAGGCTGCTCCATATTTGACTGTATCTTCAAACATTGTTTGCTCCGGCTGCACTGTTAGAAAACTTATACAGAGCAACCAGAGTGCTGTTTGAAGAGAAAAGCTTGATGTGGAGCAGTGCTGCAAAGGCATCTTTAAGGCCGACTGTTATGGCATATTACAACATCGAGCACTGTTAAAACCCTTACTGGGACCCCCTTACATAACCCATTTGAGAAGAGACCATCTCCCAGTGCAATTAATCCTACCTGCAACCCTCTCCCAGCACAAGTAACATTAAGTACTGTTTACTTTGTCCCACAATACAATCACTATACACTAAATTAATCCAATAGGAGGGGAGAATTAGGTTTGGGAGGCAGTTGTCTTATGGATAGGGGAAGTTATGGTTAATTAAACTGAAGCTATCATGAAGTTAAAACGAAATTTATGCTTACCTGATAAAAAAAAATAAAAATCTTTCTTGACACGATGAGTCCACGGATCATCTAATTACTATTGGGAATCAATACCCAAGCTAGAGAACACAGATGATAAGGGAGGGACAAGACAGGGAACCTAAACAGAAGGCACCACTGCTTGAAGAATCTTTCTCCCAAAGGAAGCCTCAGCCGAGGCAAAAGTATCAAACTTATAGAATTTTGAAAAAGTATGTAGAGAGGACCAAGTTGCTGCCTTGCAAATCTGTTCTACATTTTTGAATGCCCAGGAAGAGGAAACAGCCCTCATAGAATGAGCCGTAACCTTCTCAGGAGGCTGCTGTCCAGCAGTCTCATAGGCAAAGCGAATTATACTCTTCAGCCACAAAGAAAGAGAAGTAGCAGTAGCTTTCTGCCGCTTACGTTTCCCAGAGAAAACTACAAATAGAGCAAAAGACTGACGAAAATCCTTAGTCGCCTGTAAAAAGAATTTTAAAACACGAACCACATCTAGGTTGTGCAAAAGACGTTCCTTATGAGAAGAAGGATTAGGACATAAAGAAGGAACAACAATCTCCTGATTAATGTTCCAATCTGAAATTCCTTTAGGAAGAAAACCCAATTTAGTATGTAAAACAACCTTATCCGAGTGAAAGTTAAGATAGGGAGACTCATGCTGTAAAACTGAGAGTTCAGAGACTCTACGAGCAGAAGAAATAGCAACAAGAAACAACACCTTCCAAGATAACAACTTAATATCTAAGGAATGCATAGGTTCAAAAGGAGCCTGCTGAAGAACCTTAAGAATAAGATTACGACTCCAGGGAGGAGTAACAGGTTTGAACACAGGCCTGATTCTGACCAAGGCCTGACAGAACGATTGAACATCTGGTACCTCTGCCATACGTTTATGTAACAAAATAGATAAGGCAGAAATGTGACCTTTCAAGGAGCTGAAAAACCACGCTTAGATAAAATTAAGCGTTCAATCTCCAAGCAGTCAGCTTCAGAGAAACTAGATTTGGATGAAGGAAGAGCCCTTGAAGTAGAAAGTCCTTTCTTAGAGGAAGTTTCCAAGGAGGGAGAGATGACATCTCCACTAGGTCTGCATACCAAATCCTGCGAGGCCACGCCGGAGCAATGAGAATCACTGATGCCCTCGCTTCCCAATTGTTTACTCCTGGAATGTGGATCGCAGATAGACAACAGTTGTGGGTCTCCGTCCACTGAATAATCTTGGACACTTCTTTCATGGCCAAAGAACTACGATGTCCACCCTTGATGTAAGCCACTGAGGTTATGTTGTCCGACTGAAATCTGATAACCCGGGCAGAAGCTAACTGAGGCCAGGCGAGCATTGAAGATTGCTCTTAGCTCTAGAATGTTTATGGGGAGAACAGATTCTTCCCGAGTCCATGTCCCCTGAGCCCTTAGAAGGCCCCAGACTGCTCCTCAACCTGTCAGGCTGGGATCCGTAGTCACTATCACCCAGGTAGGTCTGCGAAAACAGGTTCCCTGGGAGAGATGATCCTGAAACAACCACCAAGGAAGAGAATCTCTTGTCATCTGATCCAAATGAATTTGCGGAGACAGATCCGCGTAATCCCCTTTCCACTGTCTGAGCATGCCTACCTGCAGAGGTCTGAGAGGGAAACGAGCTAAAGGAATAATATCCATGGTGGCTACCATGAGACCGATTACCTCCATACATTGAGCAACTGATGGCTGAGGAGAGGACTGAAATATTTTCATCAAAACTGAATCTATTATGGCTCCCAAAAAGACTACCCTTGTAGATGGAATTAAGGAACTCTTTTCCAGATTCACCTTCCAACCGTGAGAGCGCAGGAAGGATACAAGCATCTCCGTGTCTGAGCTTGCTAGATGAAAAGACTGGGCCTGAACCAGAATGTCGTCCAGATAAGGCACCACTGCAATACCCTGTAACCGGAGCACTGCCAACAGAGATCCCAGAAACTTTGAAAAAATTCTGGGAGCTGTAGCTAGTCCGAAAGGAAGAGCCACAACCTGTAAGTGTTTGTGGAGAAAAGCAAATCTCAGAAACATGTGATGATCCCTGTGGATGGGAACATGAAGGTACGCATCCTTTAAATCTACTGTAGTCATAAATTGACCCTCTTGAACTAAGGGAAGAATGGAACAAATAGTTTCCATTTTGAAGGACAGTACTCTGAGGAATTTGTAATTTGTTTAGACTCTTGAGATCCAAGATTGGTCTGAAGGTTCCCTCTTTCTTGGGAACCACAAACAGATTAGAGTAAAATCCCAGACCATGCCCCTGTACTGGAACAGGAACTATAACTCCTATTTCAGATAGATCCCGAACACAACGTAAGAACGCCTCTCTTTTTATCTGGTCTACAGATAATCTTGAGAGCAGAAATCTGCCCCTGGGGGGAAAGGTCTTGAATTCTAGTTTGTATCCCTGGGAAACGATGTCTATCGCCCAAGGATCCTGAACATCCCAAGCCCAAGAGAAAAAGGAAAGTCTGCCCCCCACAAGATCCGGTCCCAGATCGGGGGCAGACCCTTAATGCCGACTTTGAATCATTAGCAGGCTTCTTGGATGGTTTTCCCTTATTCCAAGATTGGTTGGGTCTCCAGGAAGGTTTGGACTGATTCTGGGCCAAACAAGGTCTTACCCTTGTAAGGAATAGACAAAAGCTTAGACGACACATATACAGACCAAGATTTCAGCCATAAAGCTCTTTGAGCCAGAATGGCAAAACTAGAAATCTTTGCTCCTAACTTGATAACTTGAAGGGAAGCATCAGAAATGAAAAGAAATTGGCCAATTTAAGAGCCCTGATCCTGTCCTGGATTTCTTCAAGGGGAATGTCTGTTTGAAAGCAATCAGACAACGCATCAAACCAGTATGCAGCCGCGCTAGAAACGGTAGCAATACACACCGCAGGTTGACATGGTAAACCCTGGTGAATATACATTTTCTTAAGA
Organism: Bombina bombina; assembly: GCF_027579735.1. Classification (NCBI taxonomy): domain Eukaryota; kingdom Metazoa; phylum Chordata; class Amphibia; order Anura; family Bombinatoridae; genus Bombina; species Bombina bombina. The sequence goes on along the minus strand of NC_069504.1, from coordinate 905,859,745 downwards.
AAACCCTCCAGTTTCTTATCCATAGGGTCCTTAAAAGAACAGCTATGCTCTATGGGAATAGTAGTTCTCTTAGCTAAAGTGGAAATTGCCCCTTACACCTTGGGGACCGTTTGCCAAGACTCCATAATAGAGTAATCAATGGGAAACATCTTCTTAAAAATAGGAGGAGAAAAAGGAATACCCAGCTTCTCCCATTCCTTAACAATAATTTCTGAAGCCCGATCTGGTACGGGAAACATTCCAGCATGGAAGGTACATCATAATACTTGTTAAGTTTATTAGACTTTTTAGGGTTGACAATGACAGTAGAGTCAGAGTCGTGCAGAGTAGTCAAAAACTCCTTGAGTAGTAAACGGGGGTGTTCCAGCTTAAACCAGAGGAAGGAATTACACTGTCAGAATCTGAGATTTCACCCGGAAAATCCTCCTCATCAGATTTATGAGAGGAAACATTCGGAATAACCACAACCGAGTCAGATACCTTATGCACTGATTCTTTAGACTTCCTCTTGCACTTTCCCTGTAGCATGGGAAAAGCAGACAACACATCAGAAACTGCAGAAGACATGAGGGAAGCCATGTCTTGCAAGGAGACCCCAGCCGGAGCTTGAGAGGAAGCGCAGGGCACTGGAATTAATGGGTACGAAAATTTGGGACACCTGAGGAGAAAAATGCGGCATATCTTGCACATTGTCAGAAGACTCCTGGGCAGCATCCGTCTTAGACAATATAGGCTCAAGATTTAATGTTCTCTCAACACATGAGGAACAAAAAGGAATTGGTGGTTCAATATTAGCATTCAAACATAAAGGACATCTTTAATCTGTAACAGAGTCTTGATCCATCTTAACAGAATAACTATAAATAATTAAATAATGAACAATTTAAATAAAGAAAAAAAACGTTACTGTTTCTTTAAATTTTAAAATGAAACTGCTTTTTTTTTTGATGCAATGCAAAAACGAAACTGCTTTATTTTTTGAACAAATACAAAAATGCTTTATTTTACAAGATATTGAGTAATAAAAAAGTCTTAACACCTGAAACAGCCTCTACACCTCAGCAATAGCTTTGCTGAGGTGCCTATTTAAAAAGAAACCGCTTTATTTTTTAAAACCGGAATCCAAACTGGAGCTGTTTCAGTAATGACAGGCTAACAAATGACAGTTAAACTTGAAAAACAATAAGATGCAGATATCTCTCCTCCATATACAGGAAGTGAGAGAATAACAAGTGCACAAGAGATACATTTTTACCTCACACAAGCCCCGCCCATCGTGGGCGTGTCAAAAATAACGTCTTAGCAGACATCTTAAAGCAAAAAACATTAACAAAACCACCAAAATGAGCCAAGTTTTCCTCAAGTCCCCAGTGCCTGCAGTACTGCCATACATAATCCCCTTAAAACACTAGGAGTAATGTATTAAGAATCCCTGTCAGGGAAATAGTAAAGTGCCATGTTTTTTCCTTAAAGCTGCTTAAGAAAATAAATTAGCACTTACCTCAATAAATCTGCCTGGCAGCAAGGCAGCTCACTAGGTTTGGAGAGGTCCTTTCCCTCACATTGACCTGTGGAAAATATTAATAAGGGCAGCAACTTTTATTTAAATATGAGGGAGGCGCAAATACACACCATATATAGGCAATATTTTGGAATATGTGCCCAAAGAACCTTTCTAGATCAATAAATCATCTTTAAAGACAATAATCCCTAAAATAAAACAAGAATAACATGTTTTGAACAAAAAATGATCTGGGGTTTATTATCTGTATATTGGAATGTGACAGTAGATCCCCTCCATATTTTAATATCATACAGATAATCAAGGATCTTCCTCATAACCCACATTACACAGACCTACAGTCTTATGTTTCTGTAATACCATTAGCTGTGAGGTCTGACAATCCAATGAGTTTTAGACATCCTATATGAGAATAAATGTCACATATGTATTTTTTTAAAACCCTTTGTAATGCTCTAATTCTATTTTTTGGAGTGTGGGAGCTCTCCTCTCAGTGGTACCTAATTAATCCTAAACAATCAGCAATATCTCCTCCTGGGTACTAGTGTTCAAATACCTTGGAATTCCTATTGCAATGCTCTGATGACAGTATTAATCCAGGAAGGTTGCTAGGAAGATTTAGTCTCCTGAAATACCACACCAAGTTCCAGAACACTTCAGGATGGTGGTCAACAAATCCAGGAACAGTTATAGATGGGTCACCTTCATTCTCCAGCAAGCTCTCCAATTCCTTCCACACTACTAGAGGACTGAGATAAGGAACAGTGATTGGTTCAGGACTCTGCATCTTCCACTCTACTCCCAATGAATCCTGATTTCAGAAATGAGAACAGAAGAGAGATTCAAATAAATTAAGTTTCATTTAAACTAGGAGCATGTTTAAAATGAAAGATACTAAGCAAGATTATAAACATTTTTGTGAAGAGACTAAAGTAAAAGTTGATCTTAAATTTATTGTTAAACGATTTTTATCATGAACTTAGTGGCAAAACATTAAGCAGGAGATGCTCCATTACAACTGTGTTAATATTAACCCACCACTTGCAAAATTCTAGAAAATTCAAGCAAACTATTGAAAAACAATTTTTACATTCAGTTCAACTATTTGGAAAGTGAGAGTACACAATACTACAAAAGGTGGTTCATTAATATGTGCTGTCAGTGAGAAAACGAATATCACTAAGTATTAAATTACCACTTTCTCTTACATTTATTGTGATGGCATATGAAGTAGGAAATTATTCATTACCATTGTGATATTAACAAAATACTGTGAATCATAATACAAGTTAGATCAGGTGGGTAACAAAAAAACAAATTATGCTTACCTGATAATTTCCTTTTCTTCAGACAGAAAGAGTCCACAGCTGCATTCATTACTTTTGGGAATTCAGAACCTGGCCACCAGGAGGAGGCAAAGACACCCCAGCCAAAGGTTTAAATACTTCTCCCCCATCCCTTAGTCATTCTGCCGAGGAACAAGGAACAGTAGAAGAAGCATAGGGTGAAAAGGTGCCAGAAGAACAAAAATAACTGATGCCCTTTAGAAAAATTACGGGCGGGGAGCTGTGGACTCTTTCCTTCTGAAGAAAAGGAAATGATCAAGTAAGCATAATTTATGTTTTTCTTCATAAACGGAAAGAGTCCACAGCTGCATTCATTACTTTTGGGAAAACAATACCCAAGCTACAGAGGACACTGAATGTTAAAACGGAAGGGTACAAAAGGCGGCCAATTCTGAGGGCACCACGCCCAAAACCCTTACACCAGAAACCCCAGCTTCGTCCGAAGCAGAGAAAAATTTGAAAAAAGAAAAAGCCCAAGGACACAGATCCACAAATAGACCATAAGCCTTGCTAGAGACCGCAGGAACTAGACTCGACTGAGCCAACAGCCTCCAAAAACAAGGGGTCACAATCTAAAGTCAGAGGGTAGTAGATTCAGGAGAAATTTGAGGAAGCATTTTTTTACAGAAAGGGTGGTGGATTCATGGAATAAACTTCCATTTGAGGTGGTAAACACAAAGACTGTAAAGGAATTTAAAAATGCCTGGGACATGCATAAGGCTATCCTAAGGAAAAAGTAACATGTAATATGGGTAGACTTGATGGGCCTTTTTGGTTCTTATCTACCATCAAATTCTATGTTTCTATGTTTCAAAAGACACCGGTAACCAACAGACAGTCTCCAAACCCCTTACTAAAGAAAGGGATCAAACAGCCGTATTCAGTGAAAAGGAGAAAACATCCATGAAGGATTTTATAGAACCCTAAATAGGGCACAGCTCCATAAATAGGGCCCAAACGAGCCCCAAAGAACACCGGGCGAGAAGAAAACCCTAAGGCCAAGACAACTGAGACCCAACCAGTCTCGTAGAACAAAGGAGAGAACACCCATGCCACGAAAGAGAAGATAATCTTCTCCAACAAAGTGCATCCGCACCCCAAAAGGTAACTGGAGTCGTCCCCAGACACCGTTAAAGACAGCTCAGATTATTCAAATATTAAAAAAACCCTGTGTAGCAACTCAGAGAAAGTCCTGATGGCAACACCTGAAGAGTAAGAACACTGCACGCTGCTATCATCCGAAGATGAATCTAGAAATTTGAATATATGCAGGCAAGTGGAGGCAGATTAGGTTAAGATCCAATCCTAACCTACAACTTGATAGGCATCCAGCTAACCAGCGGACGCCGCCAGTCTTTCCCACAAAATCGTGAACATGGAAAAGAAGCAAAGTCCCCCAAGGACGGCTCATCCAACCTCAATGATCCGAGGAAGAAATTGTCAGAGCAACAGATCTCAGATCCTGCTCCAAACACTGAGCCAGCACAAGCGACAGGCATGTCTGACAGACAGGGGAAACAAAAACCACCCCATCCCAAGCCCCCCAGGGAATGGAAGAATGGGGAAAATTATCCACCTCAACAGAGCTTGGGTGCCAACTCATTCACTCTTACAAACACACTTCCAAAAGAAGCCCCTAGGACTTGGTATAGCGAAATGTCAAAGAGATCCCAAGAGATCTGACACAACTCTCCTTGAGAGACGCAACACAGAGTCTACTCTCCAACAGCTGGTCGAACAAGCCACAGAGCAGCAGACTGCTGCCTCTCCAAATAAAAAGTACTTGCACCAAGAACAAGTGCCTTAATAAGAGCTTTGAGCAAGACCTGAACACACAACCTTCAGAATTTGAAAACTGCCACGCTAACTCAAGCGTTAACGAAGATAAGGACCACAATTATACAAGAAGAGGAGGCCCTCCTGCTGAATGAGGTAATTTATCCCCCCAAAGGGGGAGGACACAGGTAGAAACGGCACCCATGCCCACAAGGAAGGGAAAAGCCGAATGCTAGTCAGTCGAGACTGAATGAAGATCATTCAGATCACCACTGTAGTATACAACAGAGAAAAACTCCCGGTTAAAAGGAGAAACTCTGTCCTAAGGACAATCAGCCCCCACAAGGAAGGGAAAAGCCGAATGCTAGTCAGTTGAGACTGAATGAAGATCATTCAGATCACCACTGTAGTATGCAACAGAGAAAAACTCCCTGTTAAAAGGAAAAACTCTGTCCTAAGGACAATCAGCCCCCATAGAAAACTCGGTCGTCCTGAACCAGTCCACAGTATCATAAGTCCATAAGTATCTGATATAAGAACCCAAGAACTGGGACCCACAGTCGTCTTAAAACGAACAACGCCTCCAGGGAGCACAAAATACCCAGTCTGAAGATTCAGACCTCACAGGGGATGATATCCAGCTTAACCCGGAGAAACGGGCACATGACTCACTCATAAATTCCCAGCCCAAAGGAAAAAAACGCCCCTAACAGGAGACCAACTCCCCACCAACAAGGTGCTAGGCCGTAGTCAAGCAAACTACTCTAGAGCCCTAAAGGCACCAAAGACCACACACGCGCAGTCCAAGACTAAGAGAAATAATTACGAGACCAAAGGACCACCAAGGAATAAGAATGCTAAGCATCCCGATTCCTGGTGGAACATCCCCTAGACGAAATCTAGGAAAGGAAGAGACAACCTTCTATAGTCCCTAATATGGCACAACGAACGACCAAAAGCAGAAAGAGCCACATGGCCCTCAACTTCTGTTAAGAAAAAAACGGACGAAGGACAAACAGTCTTGACTCTAAGGAAGAGATCACAAGAAGGAATAAGTCCTAAAAGGACAATCCCAAAACCTTGAAAGGCAAGTCCGCCAGTAACTGGCTGCACGAAGGGCCTAAATCCCTTAAATCCTAACTCACAAACGGGAAGGAAACACTCTAGATTCCGAGTCGGAACCAACAGTGTATGTCGTAGTGGATCTCAATAGTGTCCCGTCCAACTAGATTGAAAGGCTAATGGAATGCTGGCTGAAATTTGTAAAATAAAACCAAAATAATAGTGGTAACCACTCTGCACCCTAACCGGACCCGCCAGACATAGCAGACGCCACGTCTCTGAAATAGGTCTTAAAAACTGAAGGATTTTTACCCAGTCAGGACCAGCCTGAACCAAGGGCCCAATACTGACAAGGCCACACAAAGTCACTCTCTAAGAGGGAGAGATAAATAACAGACAGAGGACTAAAACACGTCACCATGAACAAACTTTCATAAAAGTAACAGTGCGATTACAGAATCGCAAGTATCAATTCAAGAGAAGAAAATACCCAAAGGAAATATTGTAGCAAACATGAGCTGTATACCAAATAAAATCCATCCTAACCGGATTAAAAGAAAATATAAGGCAACCTGTAGGTTATCGCCCAGGAAGAAAACAAAACGTGCCTCAGTAGAACACGGAGCACCAGTCTATAACGAAAGGCAAAACTTACCTCCTCCAGGACAAACGAAGACCCTGGCCCCGAAGGTTGACCCCCTGAGGCCTCAGGGACAGTCAATCCCCCAGAGGGCTGAACTGGACCAGACGATCTCACGCCTGACGAACCCTGATTAACGGAACCAGGACAATATCTAAAACACACTCCTGGGAGATGTAAATGCGCCAGAGCTAAAGATATGGCCATGCAGAACTGTGTCGTAACCTCCGGAGGAAACAAGCCACCCTCCCAAGAAGGATAAGCCACGTTTGGGTTACCTGCATGCGTAGTAAGAGTTGGTTGTAGGAACGCACCTCGTGGAAAGCAGAATCCCCGGAGGTGGACGGCTCAGCGGGGCCCCTGATTCCCTGATCCAGAGGAACGGAGCACTCTAAAATGGCATTCGGAACATAACTGATAGACATGTTATCACCCGGGCCAATTCATATTCTTCGCAAGAAGTAGAATCAGAAACATCCGTCTCCAAAAAATCAAAATCCCCCATAACTGGGATATTGATAAAAAATGGACCAATAATAAAAATGTAAATGGCACCTTACACCCCCAATGGCGGGGGTACTCCCCACCTCCTATGAACCAGACACAATGAAACAGAATTTCTCTGTCACCACACAGTCAGGAATGCGGAAATGGAGAGCCAAAACGTGACCACCCGGTCACAAGGTGTACCATGCAGTCCATGAAAAGCGGGCCCGACCGTAAAGGCCGCTTCACTTGCAATAGGCCGTTATGTTCCGAAAAAGCCATGAGCCCAAGTATTACTACACAGTAGCAGACAGAATCACATAACAAACAAAATGATTAAAAAAACCCTGTTCAATAACCCCCCTCAGGAGATATTAACCCTTGATTCCAAGATACAAAAGGAGCCTCACTGAGACCCTGTATTTAAGTTATTCCCGCAAGGTTGTAACCTCTCGGATAAACGTTCTTACCGGAATCTACGCCGTGGAACAGGAACACAGCCCTTCAATTGTGACAGCGTCGCTTCTGCCATTGACTTGAGAGAAGAAAGCAGGCAACGAAACTCATCAGCGCAACACAATTTTCTGATTGATAGTATCTGTATATACCACCTTGGAAGAAAAAAAAATAACTAGTGCAAATAACAGCCTTATCCTGAAGAAAAATCAGAAAAGGAAGTTTGCATGTCAAAGCTGAAAGCTCAGAGACCCTTCTACCAAAGAAATATGGAACCTTCCAGGATGAAAGCTAAAGGTCTAAAGGCCTTGTATTACAAGTAAGCGCTAGTTTCACTCATCAAGGAGGCAAAAGAAAATGACTGAGGACCATGGGAAGTAGGAGGGATTTAAACCTCTCGTATGTTAGGGTGTCTTTCGTCTCCTTCTAGATGTCAGGAGGGGAATATTCCCACATGTAATCACTCTTGGATTATCACCATCTAACGAAAGAAAATGGTTTTACATAGAACAACAACATACTGTCATGAGACATGTCAAGAAAAGTATTCCTAGAAAACCACCTGGAAAGGAGAAATGAAGTACAGAAAAGGAATCCAATCTGTGCTGACCTAGGGAAGGGTTGAAGTAGTCCTCTCAGGAAGTAACTGATGAAGAGAGCCCAGTGTCCTGATAGAGGAGAGGAGACAGAATAGTACATTCCCAATGATGAAAAGGTTAAAGCTTCAAAAGGCACTCCAGAAGGTGGGCAAATGGAATGCTTACTAGAACCATAACCAGAAGCCAGATAGCCCTCATGTAAAGACATACTAATCCATCTTTTTGACCTCTGACGAGCTGGAAGAGCTTAACAATGAGCAAGAGTGAGTGATGAGGCATGAGTTCACAACTCCCAAAAGAGGGGATCAGGGTGGTTGATATCTACAAATGGCTCTGTAGTTACATGAGCCAGCAGATTATATAGAATGAGGCCATGGTGAGGATGTCAACCACAATGGGTGAGATTCAGATGGAAAAAGCATGGAGAAGGAAGCATTAGTCACCCATAGACCTGTGGCTAGACCAGAGAGACTGGTCACAAACTGGAAAAAAAAAAATTATTGACAAAAACCTAAGCAGTGAAACTTATAGTGAGCGGGATGAAAGGGAATATTGAAATATTTATTTACAAGAATCCATAGCTCAAATTGAGGAGAATCAGGGATATTTGACAATTTTTTTGAAAGGCAAATTCAAATAATTTGACAGAAAAATATTTGTAGGTACTGGTGAGAAAAAAAAAAAACACGTAGGAAGGAGGGAATCATCGAATAGTGTGTGTGTGTGTGTGGGGGGGATGACTGAGAGAGCTGTGATTTCCATGCATAAGAGCAGAGGTGGAAGGGATATTTACAAAAAGAAGGAGATTGTCAAAGGCTATGCTCATGTAGCTCCTGGGAGAGAAAGGAACTCTTTCTCCTGGTGGGCCTCATTATGAGAAGTAGTACGCTAAAATCAAAGCAGGTGGAGCTTAGAGACTATTTCAACTCGTCAGGCTTTTAACTATAATGCTAGGCATTCTTGAAATGTGTACACACAAGCTTCCGTTGATAACTGTAATGCATCAACTAAGTGATCAAACGAAATGACTGGTAGGATAAGAATGAGGTTATCAAAAATGTTCTCAAGTTAAAAGGACTTCTGATGGACTGATCTTAGTCAGATATTGATGGTTCTGGCCAAACAGATTGTGGCATTGAAGGGATGGTAAGAAGTAATTATTACAAAAAAAGTATTACAGTTTATTTAACCGTGAAAGCATGTCACATCCCCAACTGGAATAATTGCACTGGTGAGCATGAGGAAAAAATATAATTTATTCTTACCAGATAAATTCCTTTCCTTCATGGCAGGGAGAGATCACAACTTCATTTCTTACTGTTGGGAAATACAACACCTGGCCATCAGGAGGAGGCAAGACACCCCAGCCAAAGGCTTAAATATCCCTCCCACTTTCCCTATCCCCCAGTCATTCTGCCGAGGAAGTAAAAAGTAGGAGAAACATCAGGGTATAAAGGTGCCAGAAGAAATAATATAAAAAGGGAGCCACCCAACAAAAAATAAATGACGGGCAAGGTTGTGGACTCTCCCTGCCAGGAAGGAAAGGAATTGTAAGCTTAAATTATGTTTTCCTTCCATAAGGCAGGAAGGGAACAAAAAAAAGTGGCGGACCCTATTCTGAGGGCACCACAGCCTGCAAAACTTTTCTCCGAAAGCTGCTTCAGCCGAAGCAAACACATCAAACTTTTAAAATTTAGAAAAAGCGTGTAAGAAGGACCAGGTAGCTTCCTTACAAATCTGATCCACAGAGGCTTCGCTCTTAAAAGCCCAGGAGGAAGCCACTGCTCTAGTGGAATGAGCCGTTATCCTCTCAGGAGGCTGTCGCCCTGCTGTCTCATAAGTTAAGAGGATGACACTCCTCAACCAGAAAGATAGGGAAGTCGTAGTAGCCTTCTGCCCCTTACGCTTCCCTGTATAGATGACAAACAAAGAGGAAGATTGTCTTAATTCCTTAGTAGCCTGAAGATAGAACTTCAAGGCACGAACCACATCTATTATTATTATTATTATCATCAGATATTTGTAGAGCGCCAACAGATTCCGCAGCGCTGTGAACATAGTCGGTATACAGGATAGCTTTTGCAGGGATCAAGTGGGTAGAGGGCCTTGCCGAGAGTTTCACTGTTGTAGTCGGCTCTTATGAAGGCGATCTGCAAACAGCTGAGCTCATAGGCTTACAATTCTAAGGGGTTCAAGGGGAAAGCAATGGAGTTGGGAAAGGTTAGTGTTGGTTGTAAGCATCCCTGAATAGTAGAGTTTTTAGGGAGCGCTTGAAGCTGTTAAAACTAGGGGAGAGTCTTGTGGAGCGAGACAGGGAGTTCCACAAGATGGGGGCCAGTCTGGAGAAGTCCTGTAAACGGGAATGTGAGGAAGTAACAAGAGAGGAGGAGATCCTGAGCTGATCAAAGGGGACGGGAGGGAGAGTATCTGAAGACAAGTTCTGAAATGTAGGGGGGAGCAGTGCAGTTGAGAGCTTTGTATGTCAGAGTGAGGATTTTGTGTTTAATCCTAGAGGCAAGAGGAAGCCAGTGAAGGTATTGGCAGAGAGGCGCAGCAGATGAAGATCGACGAGTAAGGAAGATGAGCCTGGCAGAGGCATTCATAATGGATTGTAAAGGAGCTATGCGGCAGCTAGGTAGACCAGAGAGGACGGAGTTGCAGTAGTCGAGGCGGGAAAGGATGAGAGAGTGGATTAAAATCTTAGTTATATCTTGTGTAAGGAAATGTCTAATTTTAGAGATGTTTTTAAGGTGGAAGCGGCAGGCTTTAGCCAAGGACTGAATGTGAGGAGTGATGGAAAGATCTGAGTCAAGTGTGACCCCAAGACATCGGGCATGCGGAATAGGAGTAATGATGGAATTATCAACAGTAATAGAAAATTTGGGGGTGGAGACATTGGAAGAAGGGGGAAAAATAAGGAGTTCAGTTTTGGAGAGATTTAGCTTAAGGTAGTGAGAGGACATCCAAGATGAGATATGAGAAAGACAGTTAGTGACACGGGTTAGTAAGGAAGGAGGTAGGTCTGGTGCAGAGAGGTAGATTTGGGTGTCATTGGCATACAAATGATAATGAAACCCATGGGACTTTATTAAGGAACCTAATGATGACGTGTAGATTGAAAAGAGAAGGGGACCGAGGACAGAGCCTTGAGGTACCCCAACAGAAAGTGGTAACGGGGCAGAGGATGCTCCGGAGAAGGCTACACTAAATGTACAATTAGTCAGATAGGAAGAACCACGAAAGAGCTGTGTCGCAGATGCAGAAGGATTGGAGGGTTTGGAGCAGAAGAGGGTGGTCAACAGTGTCAAAGGCTGCAGACAGGTCAAGGAGGATAAGCAGAGAGAAGTGGCCTTTGGATTTTGCTGTAAGTAGGTCGTTGGTAACTTTGACAATTGCTGTCTCTGTAGAGTGATGGGGACGAAATCCAGATTGCAGTGGGTCAAGAAGAGAGTTTAGTGTAAGGAAATGGGATAGACGTGCGTATACTAGCTTTTCTAGGAGCTTTGAGGCAAGAGGGAGTAGGGAAATAGGGCGGTAGTTGGATGGGGAGGTTGGATAGAGGGAAAGTTTTTTTGAGGGTAGGTGTGACCAGTGCATGTTTTAGAGATGAGGGAAATATACCAGTGCTGAGGGAGAGGTTGAAAATGTGTGTGAGTATGGGGGTGAGGGTAGAAGAGAGGGAGGGGAGTAGCTGTGAGGGGATGGGGTAGAGAGGACAGGTAGTGAGGTGGGAGGACAGTATAAGGGCAGAAACTTCATCCTCGTTAACAGGGGCAAAAGAGCTGCATTTTTGGATATTTGGATGATTGTGAGCTTTTGAGGGGACGAGAGATTGGTAGTATGTTGAGAGCTGATTTCAATTCTGATGGAGTCAATTTTGTTTTTGAAGTGGCTGGTAAAATCTTGAGCTGAGAGAGAGGTTATATTAGGAGGTGGGGGTGGGCGGAGAAGAGTATTGAACGTGGAGAACAGACGTTTTAGGTTAGAGGAAAGAGTAGAGATGAGATTAGAGAAGTATTGTTGCTTATAGAGATTAAGGGCAGAGTAGTAGGAGTTCAGGATGAACTTGTAGTGAAGAAAGTCAGCTGAACTCTGAGATTTTCTCCAGTGTTGCTCAGCAGTACCGGAACATCTGCGTAGATACCGTGTCAGAGGAGTATGCCAGGGCTGAGGATGTGGTTTCAGAGCTATGGTTGTAGGGGCCAGATTGTCAATGACCGATGTAAGGGTGGAGTTATAGTGGCAGATAGATTGGTCAGGGCAGGAAAAGGAGGTGATGGATGAGAGGAGAGGTTTGAGAGAGAAAGCGACTTGTTGCAGATCTAATGACTAAGTGCTTCTGTGAAGTTTGGTGTGAGGGGTAGAGGGAGGGGGAGTTGTAGGTAGGGAAGTGATGTTGCAAGTTAGGAGATGGAGGTCAGAGAGAGGAAAAGGGGAGTTTGTTAAATTTGAGATCGATAGGTGAAAATCAGGTCAAGGGGATGACCATCTTTGTGAGTGGGAGAGTCAGTCCATTGTGACAGGCCGGAAGAGGAAGTGAGTTGAAGTTGTTTTAGAGAGGAGGCAGTGGGACCGTCAAGAGGGATGTTAAAGTCGCCAAGAATGAGGGCAGAGGTGTCTGAGGAAAGGAAATAAGGAAGCCAGGCAGCAAAGTGATCTAAAAATTGAGTTGGGGAGGCAGGGGGGGCGGTATATGACTGCAACACGTATAGAGAGGGGAGAGAATAACTGAATCATGTGTGCTTCAAATGAAGAAAATTTGAGTGAAGAGAAGGGCTGTATTTGTTGAAAGGTGCAACGAGAGGAAAATAAAATACAAACACCACCTCCTTGTCTATTGCCAGACCTAGGAGTGTGGCTGAAATGGAGACCCCCATGTGACAGTGCAGCAGTGGATGCTGTGTCTGAAGCAGAGAGCCAGGTTTCTGTAAGAGCCAGAAGGTTAAGAGAGTGGGAGATAAAGAGATCATGAATAGAAGTGAGCTTGTTGCAAACAGAGCGAGAGTTCCAGAGTGCACAAGTGAAGGGGGAGGTGGTTTTAGATGTAAGAGGAATGTGGTTACGGTTACCATAGTTTTGTTTATGAAGTCTATTGAAAGGCACACAGGGATGTGAAAGGCTAAGAGGTTGTGAGGGACCAGGATTAGGGGAGATGTCGCCAGCAGCTAGTATGAGCAAGAGGGAGAGTGACATGAGATGAAAAGCAGATTTGCAGTAGTGAGACTGTTTTTGGGCTGAAGTGCAGGGGGAATAGGTAAAGTTCATGAGTACAAAAGTAAGGTGAGTATAAGAGAGATGGGCTAATGAACAGTGCAGGTGGAGAGGGAGAAGGAGTAATTGAATAATGTAGTTTGTTATAGAGACAAGAGGTAGCAAAAAGGAGTATGAAGATATTGAGCATTATTATGAAAGTGGGAACCAAGTAAACACATAAGACACCGTGTTACAGCAGCACTTGCAAAAGGATACAATGATATACATAAAACACAGTATTACAAGAGTACTTATCTAGATTGTGAAGCAAGCGTTTCTTCGCTGAAGAAGGATTAGGACACAAGGAAGGAACAACAATTTCTTGATTAATGTTACGATCAGACACCACCTTAGGGAGGAACCCTAATTTAGTACGTAAAACCGCCTTATCAGCATGGAAAACAAGATAAGGGGAGCCAGCAAAAAAAGAACCTTCCAAGATAACAATTTAAAGTCAACAGTATGCATAGGCTCAAACGGAGCCTACTGCTAAACACTAAGAACAAGATTTAGGCTCCAAGGCGGAGCCCCAGATCTAAACACAGGTCTGATCCTATTTAGAGCCTTAAAGGACTGCACATCCGGAAGCTCAGCCAATCTCTTGTGCAGTAACACCAACAGGACCGATATCTGTCCCTTCAGGGAACTCGCAGATAGACCCTTCTCCAGTCCATCCTGGGATACAATTCTGTCAACCTTAACCTTATGCCAGGAAAAGCCACGCTTTTCACACCAGTACAAGTAAGTCCTCCACACTTTATGGTAGATACGACGAGTAACTGGGTTACAAGCTTGAACCAGATTGTCGATAACACTCTCAGAGAACCCTCTCTCGGCTAAGGCTAAGCGTTCAAACTCCACGCAGTCAGCCTCAGAGAATCTAGATCTTGATGAACGAATGGACCCTGTATCAGAAGATCTCTGCGACAAGGTAACCTCCACTGAGGACATCCCCACCAGATCCGCAAACCACATCTTTCACAACCACGATGGAGCAATCAGAATCACTAATGCTCGCTCCTGCTTGATGCGAGCCACCACACGAGGGAGGAGCAGTAATGGAGGAAAAAGTTATATGAGTCTGAACTTCCATTGTACTGATAAGGCATCTATCAATTCCGCCTGAGGATCCCTCGACCCGTACCTGGGTAGCTTGGTATTGAGGCGGGATGCCATGAGATCCATCTCCGGCGTCCTCCACTCGCTGCATATCTCTGCAAACACCTTGGGGTGGAGAGACCATTCCCCTGGGTGAAAGGATTGCCTGCTGAGGAAGTCCGCTTCCCAGTTGTCCACACCCGGAATGTGGATCGCTGACAGCGTACATCTGTGAGTCTCCGCCCACTCTAGTATCTGAGAAACTTCTCTCATCGCCAAGGAACTTCTAGTTCCCCCCAAAAGGTTGATGTAGGCAACCGAGGTTATATTGTCTGATTGGAATATGACAAACTGGGACGAACCCAGAAGGGGCCAAGTCTTCAAGGCATTGAAGATTGCCCAGATTTCCAATATATTGATCAGAAGGGAGGACTCCTCCTGAGTCCACAGTCCTTGTCCCTTCTTGGCACCCCAAACGGCTACCCAGCCGGAAAGGCGTCCGTAGTCACAATCGTCCCAGGCAGTCACAAGAAGCACGTGCCTTGGGACAGATTATATGGACAGAGCCACCAAGAAAGCGAGTCTCTCGACAGGTTGTCCAGCACAATCTGTTGAGACAGATCTGAATGGTCGCCGTTCCATTGTCTCAGCATGCATAGTTGTAAGGGTCTGAGATGGAGTCTGGCAAAAGGAATGATGTCCATACAGGACACCATGAGTACGATCACCTCCATATACTGAGCCACTGAGGGTCTCAAGGAGGTCTGGATGGCAAGACATGAAGTAGTTAGCTTGCAGCGTCTGTGATCTGTGAGGAATATTCTCATGGATATGGAGTCTATTACTGTCCCAAGGAAATTCACCCTTTTACTTGGAGTAAGAGAACTCTTTTCCAAGTTTATCTTCCATCCATGTGATCGAAGAAGACTGAGAAGGGACTCTGAATGTTCTTCCGCTAGATGAAAAGATGGTGCCTGCACCAAGATATTGTCCAGGTAAGGCACTACTGCAATACCTTCTGATCTGGCAACGGCTAGAAGAGCCCATAGAACCTTCGAAAATATCCTTGGAGCAGTAGCTAGGCCAAACGGAAGAGCTATGAACTGGAAGTGCTGGTCCAGAAAGGCAAACCTCAGGAACTGAAAATGTTCCCTGTGTATCAAAACAAGAAGGTATGCATCCTTAAGGTCTATGGTGGTCATAAACTGTCCTTCCTGAACCAGAGGAAGGATTGACCGTATTGTCTCCATCTTGAAAGAGGGAACACTCAGAAACTTGTTTAGGCACTTTAAGTCCAGAATTGGACGAAAAGTTCCCTCCTTTTTTGGATCCACGAAAAGGTTTGAATAAAACCCCAAATCTCTTTCTGCTGTAGGTACCGGGAAAATTACTCCTAAAGAGGAGAGATCCCATACACAACCTAAGAAGGCAGCCATCTTTTCTGGTCTTGTAGACAGACTGGAGAGTAGGAATCTGCCCCTGGGCAGATGAGACTTGAATCCAATCCTGTATCCTTGAGATACAACCTCCAGCACCCAAGGATCCTGTACATCCTGGAACCTAGCGCCTGAAAAAAGAGACAGTCTGCCCCCTTTTCGATCTAATCCCAGATCGGGGGCTGCCCCTTCATGCCGATTTGTTCTCGGCGGGCTTCTTAGTCTGTCTGGACTTATTCCAGAAACCTTTGCATTTAGGCGAATAATCTGCATATTCGCATCACAGATGAAGGAGTTAGCAATTCTCAGAACCTTAATTCTCTCCTGAATATCCTTAAGGGGAGTCTCCACCTCAATGAGCTCCAACAGAGTGTCGCAACAGTAGGTAGCTGCTCCAGCAACCACGGCTCCAGCTGCCGCCGGATGAAATAAAAACCCTGTATGTTGAAACATCTTCCTCAGAAAGGTTTCCATCTTCTTATCCATAGGCTCTCTAAAAGAAGAACTATCCTCCAGAGGGTTAGTAGTACGCTTAGCCAGCGTAGAAATAGCGCCATCCATTTTAGGAATGGAGCCCCACAAATCTAATTGAGAGTCAGGGACCGGGAATACATTTTTAAAAGTAGACAAGAAGGAAAGAGAAGTTTACATTCTTTCCCATTCGTTACTAATAATGTTTGCCATCAGAGGGGTCTTCCTGTCTTCATAAACCCTGTCTAATTTAGGGATCTTAGGTTCCTCAGGGAGTGTAGCTTCTGGAACATCTAGCGTAGACAGAACCTCCTTTAATAAAAACGCACATGCTCAATTTTAAATCTAAAAGAGGGTTCCTACGATGAAGGTTTGGAAACTGAAGTCTACAACTCAGAAAGTTCACCCTCTGAAGCTACAGAGGTTAACTCATCCTCGGATTGCTGGGACATAGTAGCTAAATCCGACAAATATTTAAATGACTCTAGGTTAGGAGAACTATGTTTAACCTTTCTCTAGAGCAAGGTAAGGCACTCAGAGCGAGGTAAGGTACTCAGAGCCGCAGACACCGCCGATTGTAACTGCGCTGTAAAGGCCGCCGGAAAAAAACCCCTTTCAGATGGAGGATTATTTGAGCCGTGGGGAACTGCATGTGGAGCGGGTAGTGTAGAAAGGGTAGTTATCTCTCGGGACACAGATTCCAGAGAGGTAGAGGGCTCAGAAGGGCTAATAGTGCTTAGAGTATTAGCAGGCTGGTCTGCCTTCTTAGACTTTAGAACTGTGCTTAGGCAAATGGAACAAAATTGAGCAGGCGGGCAAACCACTGCCTCATAACAATATAAACAGGAATTATTAATTAGTACAGAAGGAGCGGAACCTTCTAATGTAGTATCAGAGTCCTCCATAGCTAAGAGATATTCACAGAAGGACAGATAAAAGGTAAACGCTTTTATTAAAAAAACGGCACCTTTATAATCCCAAAGGCTGGGGCACTCAACACCTCCTAGACCCAGACAGCTAACAGTGAAAACGTTCTCCTTAGGAGTGATGTCCGCAGCAGGATCGTAGGAAAATGAAAAGAACGCACCCGGTCATGTGGTGCGTAAGAAAGGACTTCCCCTCCTATGAAAAATGTGCTAAGCTATTATGAGCTGCACAACACTCAAAAACGAAAGTGAAACCTGTTTGTTCCAAGCCAAAAGCACACAGTCTATGAGCCCAAAAACTCCCACATTAAAGCAGTTATAAATAACCCCTATCTGTTCAAATAATCTCCCTGAAGGAGATATTAAACCTTGATCCTATTGAAAACATAAAGGAGCCACACTGTGACCCTGTACAGAAAAAGTGTATATATAAAACGGTCTTACCCTCCAGGATCCATGCTGTGGAACCGGCACAGCCTCTCAAGTGTGACAGTCTTGCAGCGACGCTTCTGACATGGACTTGAGTGTGTAACAGCAAGCAATGAAACTCGTCAACACTGATTGCTCAGGACCTGTTAGCGACAGTCTGGATGGGTTCACAGAAAAACTTTCCCTGCATCTCCAGACTTTCTAACATTCATCAATACTCGCATATAAAATAAGGAATTGGAATAATTGTGCTTTATACAAACAAATCATAACCACCACAAAAAAGGGCGGGCCTCATGGACTCTTGCTAATATGAAAGAAATGAATTTATCAGGTAAGTTCTTACATAAATTATGTTTTCTTTCATGTAATTAGCAAGAGTCCATGAGCTAGTGACGTATGGGATAATGACTACCCAAGATGTGGATCTTTCCACACAAGAGTCACTAGAGAGGGAGGGATAAAATAAAGACAGCCAATTCCTGCTGAAAATAATCCACACCCAAAATAAAGTTTAATGAAAAACATAAGCAGAAGATTCAAACTGAAACCACTGCCTGAAGTACTTTTCTACCAAAAACTGCTTCAGAAGAAGAAACACATCAAAATGGTAGAATTTAGAAAAAGTATGCAAAGAGGACCAAGTTGCTGCTTTGCAAATCTGATCAATCGAAGCTTCATTCCTAAACGCCCAAGAAGTAGAAACTTACCTAGTAGAATGAACTGTAAACCTTCGAGGCGGAATTTTACCCGACTCGACATAGGCATGATGAAATAAAGATTTCAACCAAGATGCCAAAGAAATGGCAGAAGCTTTCTGGCCTTTTCTAGAACCGGAAAAGATGACAAATAGACTAGAAGTCTTTCGGAAAGACTTAGTAGCTTAAACATAATAATACAAAGCTCTAACAGCATCCAAAGAATGCAATGATTTCTCCTTAGAATTCATAGGATTAGGACATAATGAAGGAACCACAATTTCTCTACTAAGGTTGTTAGAATTCACAACCTTAGGTAAAAAATTCAAAAGTAGTTCGCAGCACCGCCTCATCCTGATGAAAAATCAGAAAAGGAGACTCACAAGAAAGAGCAGACAATTCAGAGACTCTTCTGGCAGAAGAGATGGCCAAAAGAAACAAAACTTTCCAAGAAAGTAATATAACGATCAAAGAATGCATGGGTTCAAAAGGAGGAGCTTGAAAAGCCCCCAGAATCAAATTCAAACTCCAAGGAGGAGAAATTGACTTAATGACAGGTTTTATACGAACCAAAGCTTGTACAAAACAATGAAATATCAGGAAGATTAGCAATCCTTCTGTGAAAAAAGAACAGAAAGAGCAGAGATTTATCCTTTCAAGGAACTTGCGGACAAACCTTTATCTAAACCATCCTGAAGAAACTGAAAAATTCTCGGTATTCAAAAAGAATGCCAAGAAAAAATGATGAGAAAGACACTAAGAAATATAAGTCTTCCAGACTCTATAATATATCTCTCTAGATACAGATTTACGAGCCTGTCACATAGTAATAATCACAGAGTCAGAGAAACCTTCTTTGACCAAGAATCAAGCGTTCAAACTCCATACCTTAAAATTTAAGGATTTGAGATCCTGATGGAGAAAAGGACCTTGCGACAGAAAGTCTGGTCTTAACGGAAGAGTCCACAGCTGGCAAGAGGCCATCCGGACAAGATCCGCATACCAAAACCTGTGAGGCCATGCTGGAGCTACCAGCAGGACAAACGAGCATTCCTTTAGAAACTTGGAGAATACTCTTGGAAGAAGAACTAGAGGCAGAAAGATATAGGCAGGACGATACTTCCAAGGAAGTGATAATGTATCCACTGCTTCCGCCCGAGGATCCCGGGATCTGGACAGATACCAGGGAAGTTTCTTGTTTAGATGAGAAGCCATCAGATCTATTTCTGGGAGTTCCCACATTTGAACAATCTGAAGAAATACCTCTGGGTGAAGAGACCATTCGCCCGGATGCAACGTTTGGCGACTGAGATAATCCGCTTCCCAATTGTCTATACCTGGGATATGAACCGCAGAGATTAGACAGGAGCTGGATTCCACCCAAACCAAAATTCGAGATACTTCTTTCATAGCCAGAGGACTGTGAGTCCCTCCTTGATGATTGATGTATGCCACAGCTGTGACATTGTCTATCTGAAAACAAATGAACAACTCTCTCTTCAGAAGAGGCCAAGACTGAAGAGCTCTGATAATTGCACGGATTTCAAAATATTGATTGGTAATCTCACCTCCTGAGATTCCCAAACCCCTTGTGCCGTCAGAGACCCCCACACAGCTCCCCAACCCGTAAGACTTGCATCTGTTGAGATTATAGTCCAGGTCGGAAGAACAAAGAAGCCCCCTGAACTAAACGATGGTGAACTGTCCACCATGTCAGAGAGTGTCGTATAATCGGTTTAAAGATATTAATTGAGATATCTTTGTGTAATCCCTGCACCACTGGTTCAGCATACAGAGCTGAAGAGGTCGCATGTGAAAACGAGCAAAGGAGATCGCATCCGATGCGGCAGTCCTAAGACCTAAAATTTCCATGCATAAGGCTACCAAAAGGAATGATTGTGACTGAAGGTTTTGACAAGCTGATATCAATGTTAAATTTCTCTTATCTGACAAGGACAGAGTCATAGACACTGAATCTATCTGGAAACCTAAAAAGGTTACCCTTGTCTGAGGAAACAATGAACTGAATGGAAAATTGATCCTCCAACCATGATCTTGAAGAAACAACACAAGTCGATTCGTATGAGATTCTGCGAAAATGTGAAGACTGAGCAAGTACCAAGATATCGTCCAAATAAGGAAATACCAAAACCCTGTTCTCTGATTACAGACAGAAGGGCACCGAGAACCTTTGAAAAAAATTCTTGGAGCTGACGCTAGGCCAAACGGTAGAGCACAAAAACTGGTAATGCTTGTCTAAAAAGAGAATCTCAGAAACTAAAAATGATCTGGATGAATCGGAATATGCAGATATACATCCTGTAAATCTATTGTAGACATATAATGCCCTTGCTAAACAAAAGGCAGGATAGTCCTACAGTTACCATCTTGAATGCTGGTATCCTTACATAACGATTCAATATAGATAGATCCGGAACTGGTCTGAAGGAATTAACCTTCTTTGGTACAATGAAGAGATAGAATAAAAACCCCAGCCCCTGTTCCAGAACTGGAACTGGCATAATTACTCCAGCCAACTCTAGATCTGAAACACATTTCAGAAATGCTGAGCCTTTGCTGTGTTTACTGGGACACGGGAAAGAAAAAAATCTCTTTGCAGGAGGCCTTAACTTGAAGCCAATTCTGTACCTTTCTGAAACAATGTTCTGAAACCAGAGATTGTGAACGGAATTGATCCAAATTTTCTTGAAGAAAACATAAACTGCCACATACCAGCTGAGCTGGAATGAGGGCCGCACCTTCATGGGTATTTAGGAGCTGGCTATAGGTTTCTATAAGGCTTGGATATATTCGAAACTGGAAAAGGTTTCCAAACTGATACCGCTCCTGAGGATGAAGGACCAGGCTTTTGTTCCTTGTTGTGAGGAAAGGAACGAAAATGATTATTAGACCTAAATTTACCTTAGATTTTTTATCCTTTGGTAAAAAAGTTCCCTTCCCTCCAGTAACAGTTGAGAAAATAGAATCCAACTGAAAATCGAATAATTTATTACCCTGGAAAGAAAGGGAAAGCAAGTTTTAAGCCATAAAGCTTTTCTAGCTAAAATAGATAGAGACATATACCTGACATCAACTCTAATGATATCAAAAGATGGTATCACAAATAAAATTATTAGCATGTTATAGAATAATAATAATGCTATAAAATTATGATCTGTTATTTGTTGCGCTAAAGCTTCTAACCAAAAAGTTGAAGCTGCAGCAACATCCGCTAAAAATATAGCAGGTCTAAGAAGATTACCTGAACATAAGTAAGCTTTTCTTAGAAAGGATACAATTTTCTTATCTAAAGGATCCTTAAATGAAGTACTATCTGTAGTACGTTTAGCAGGAGTAGAGACAGCCCCATTAACCTTAGAGATTTTGTCCCAAAACTCTAATCTGTCAGATGGCACAGGATATAATTGCTTAAACGTTTAGAAGGAGTAAATGAATTACCCAAATTATTCCATTCCCTGGAAATTACTTCAGAAATAGCATCAGGGAGAGAAAATACTTCTGGAATAACTACAGGAGATTTAAAAACCTTATTTAAACGTTTAGATTTAGTATCAAGAGGACCAGAATCCTCTATTTCTAATGCAATTAATACTTCTTTAAGTAAAGAACGAATAAATTCCATCTTGAACAAATACAAAGATTTATCAGCATCAACCTCTGAGACAGAAACCTCTGAACCAGAAGAACCATTATCAGTATCAGAATGATGATGTTCATTTAAAAATTCATCTGCAAAAAAGAGAAGTTTTAAAAGACTTTTATGTATACTAGAAGGAGAAATAACAGACATAGCCTTCTTAATGGATTTAAAAAATAAAATCTCTTATATTATCAGGAACACTCTGAAAATTAGATGTTGACGGAACAGCAACAGGTAATGTAAAAGTACTAAAGGAAATTTTATCTGCATTAATAAGTTTGTCATGACATGCAATACAAACAACAGCTGGAGAAACAGATACCAAAAGTTTATAGCAGATACACTTAGCTACTTAGCTTGGTAGCTCCAGCACTGGGCAGCGATTTTCCTGAAGAATCTTCTGACTCAGTTGCAACGTGGAACATCTTGCAATATGTAAAAGAAAAAACAACATATAAAGCAAAATTGATCAAATTCCTTAAATGACAGTTTCAGGAATGGGAAAAAAATGCCAGTGAACAAGCTTCTAGCAACCAGAAGCAATAAATAATGAGACTTAAATAATGTGGAGACAAAAATGACGCCCATATTTTTTAGTGCCAAAAAAGACGCCCACATTATTTGGTGCCAAAAATGACGCCACATCCGGAACGCCGACACTTTTGACGCAAAAAAACGTCAAAAAATGACGCAACTTCCGGCGACACGTATGACGCCGGAAACAGAAAAAAAAATTTGCGCCAAAAAAGTCCACGCCAAGAATGACGCAATAAAATGAAGCATTTTCAGCCCCTGCGAGCCTAACAGCCCACAGGGAAAAAAGTCAAATTTTTTAAGGTAAGAAAAAATGATTGAAACAAATGCATTTATCCCAAGTATGAAACTGACTGTCTGAAAATAAGGAATGTTGAACATCCTGAGTCAAGGCAAATAAATGTTTGAATACATATATTTAGAACTTTATATAAAAGTGCCCAACCATAGCTTAGAGTGTCACAGAAAATAAGATTTACTTACCCCAGGACACTCATCTACATGTAGTAGAAAGCCAAACCAGTACTGAAACGAAAATCAGCAGAGGTAATGGTATATATATAAGAGTATATCGTCGATCTGAAAAGGGAGGTAAGAGATGAATCTCTACGACCGATAACAGAGAACCTATGAAATAGACCCCGTAGAAGGAGATCATTCCATTCAAATAGGCAATACTCTCCTCACATCCCTCTGACATTCACTGCACGCTGAGAGGAAAACCGGGCTCCAACTTGCTGCGGAGCGCATATCAACGTAGAATCTAGCACAAACTTACTTCACCACCTCCATAGGAGGCAAAGTTTGTAAAACTGAATTGTGGGTGTGGTGAGGGGTGTATTTATAGGCATTTTAAGGTTTGGGAAACTTTGCCCCTCCTGGTAGGAATGTATATCCCATACGTCACTAGCTCATGGACTCTTGCTAATTACATGAAAGAAATATAATTTATGTAAGAACTTACCTGATAAATTCATTTCTTTCATATTGGCAAGAGTCCATGAGCTAGTGACATATGGGATATACAATCCTACCAGGAGGGGCAAAGTTTCCCAAACCTCAAAATGCCTATAAATACACCCCTCACCACACCCACAATTCAGTTTAACGAAAAGCCAAGCAGTGGGGTGATAAAGAAAGGAGTAGAAAGCATCAACAAAGGAAATTTGGAAATAATTGTGCTTTATACAAAAAATAATAACCACCTTCTCCAAACAATCCCCATTTCCCTCCCTAAACTATTACTTACACACCTTCAGAGAAATATACACACCTTTATTTGGGGTAAATCCAGACCACGAATTAATGCGACTACCATGCACAGGCCAGTGGGGGAGGGAGGTCTGGGAGTACCGAAAATAGAATCCTACTACTACGCAACAGTACTGCAATATATACTAGACTGGCACCTGAAAAATGATGATAAGGCGTGGGTGTCGTTGGACTCCCAAATTATTAGAGCCCCTAAGCCAGGCTCCATATGCTGGATTAACAAAAGTCTCAGACCTACAATATGTCACACATCCTTTTTCTACAAACATATATTTGAAACATGGGATTCTCTAGTTCAGAAACATCCGCGGCTCTCTTCACCATACTCCCCCCTCACACCAATCTCACGAAATATGGAACTTATAGGAGGTTATGAACCCCTGCAAAATACAAGAGTCACATGGGAACTACCAGATTCAGTGCCAATTATTAGTTTATTGGATAACCAAACACTTAAGCCCAAACAGAGTATGACAACCATAATGAATGGTGTCTTTACCTCATGGTTAAAATACAGTCAACTTTCACATTTCCTACACAGTGTACATTACCGTAAAGATCTGATAAGATCCCCTACCAAATTCGAGCACCTATGCCTTACGACAACACCTGTTAATGGAACTCTCTCCATTGCCAAGAAAGTGCTAGAGAGTGCCACACAATCCCGTCTACCGACATACACATCACACTGGCAACGGGACCTAGACATTCAACTAGACGAGGAAGCTTGGAAAAAAATATTTCTTAACACCTCTAAGTCCTCAACATCCACAAAACTAATAGAAATGAATTTCAAAATTTTAACGAGATGGTATCTTACACCTCATAGACTCCATAAAATTTATCCGGTCTTCACACCATTATGCTGGAGGGGGTGCAACGGAAAAGGTACCATGGCACATATATGGTGGCATTGCCCCAAGATAGTTCCATTCTGGAATATAGTTGAACACTTGCTGTGTGAAATAGTCGGTTCAGAATGCGCATTAACACCTATCATAGCACTATTAAACTACCCCTCGAATTGTAGGTGTAAAATTAGACACAATCTGATACAAATTTGCCTGAATAGTGCTCGGGCGCTAATAGCTTTAAATTGGAAATCAGCACATATCCCAACGAAACAACAGTGGCTCGCGAGAATTGCTGAGACCCTACCTTTAGAACAGTATGGCTATTTTAAGAGATACCAGTTATCTATGTTCCTAGATATGAAACTCTATTGGGACTCCATACAAAAATAGATAGAATCGTGCGGTGTAACGAGCAATCCCACATACTTTTCTTCCCTGTCCTATCACTAAATGAAACTAGAGTGAACATAGCCCCTACTCTGCTTCAATACTGTATACACTACATGAATACTCATATGTCAGGTGGCCCTGGTATTGTAACCCATACTATTTACTGGAAACAAATGTTATTATAAGGTTTATTAAGTTTAATATTGTTCTTTGTTTTGTTGTGGTTCTATCTCTAAATGCGACAATGGTGCAAATAAGGATACCGACTTATGACTGCAATGTATAGGTACTTACCAATTAGAACGTAAAGATGAGTAGAACTATCAAGAGACTCTAATACAAAAACACTGGTGGTTTTATGGTTATAATTGTATAAGAGACTTTCCTTTCCCACCAAATAGTGTACCCTGTGCAAAGTACGTACATAATTTTGCACCATTATGTCAAAATTTTTCTATCACTGTTATCATTGTATTGAAAACCAATAAAAATTATTTGAAAAAAAATAAAATAATAACCACCATAAAAAGGGTGGGCCTCATGGACTCTTGCCAATATGAAAGAAATGAATTTATCAGGTAAGTTCTTACATAAATTATGTTTTCTTTCATGTAATTGGCAAGAGTCCATGAGCTAGTGACATATGGGATATCAATACCCAAGATGTGGAGTCTTCCACTCAAGAGTCACTAGAGAGGAAGGGAATAAAAATAAAAACAGCCATATTTCGCTGAAAAAATTAATCCACAACCCAAAAAAATAAGTTTATTTTCATTTTTGAAAGAAAAAAACTTAAATCAAAAAGCAGAAGAATCAAACTGAAACAGCTGCCTGAAGAACTTTTCTACCAAAAACTGCTTCCGAAGAAGCAAATACATCAAAACTGTAGAATTTAGTAAATGTATGCAAAGAGGACCAAGTCGCCGCTTTGCAAATCTGATCAACTGAAGCTTCATTCTTAAAAGCCCACGAAGTGGAGACTGATCTAGTAGAATGAGCTGTAATTCTGAGGCAGGGCCTGACCCGACTCCAAATAAGCTTGATGAATCAAAAGTTTCAACCAAGAAGCCAAGGAAATAGCAGAAGCCTTCTGACCTTTCCTAGGACCAGAAAATAAAACAAATAGACTGGAAGTCTTCCTGAAATCTTTAGTAGCTTCCACATAATATTTCAAAGCTCTTACCACATCCAAAGAATGTAAGGATCTCTCCAAAGAATTCTTAGGATTACGACACAGGGAAGGGACAACAATTTCTCTACTAATGTTGTTAGAATTCAAAACCTTAGGTAAAAATTTAAAAGAAGTCTGCAAAACTGCATTATCCTGATGAAAAATCAGAAAAGGAGACTCACAAGAAAGAGCAGATAGCTCAGAAACTCTTCTAGCAGAAGAGATAGCCAAAAGGAACAACACTTTCCAGGAAAGTAGTTTAATGTCCAAAGAATGCATAGGCTCAAATGGAGGAGCCTGTAAAGCCTTCAGAACCAAAATAAGACTCCAAGGAGGAGAAATTGATTTAATGACAGGCTTAATACGAACTAAAGCCTGTACAAAACAGTGAATATCAGGAAGTATAGCAATCTTTCTGTGAAATAAAACCAAAAGAGCGGAGATTTGTCCTTTCAAGGAACTTGCAGACAAACCATCCTGAAGGAACTGCAAAATTCTAGGAATTCGAAAAGAATGCCAGGAGAATTTATGAGAAGAACACCATGAAATGTAAGTCTTCCAAACTCTATAATAAATCTTTCTAGAGACAAATTTACGAGCTTGTAACATAGTATTAATCACTGAGTCAGAGAAACCTCTATGACTTAGAACTAAGCGTTCAATTTCCATACCTTCAAATTTAATGATTTGAGTCCCTGATGGAAAAACGGACCTTGAGATAGTAGGTCCGGCCGTAACGGAAGTGGCCAAGGCGGGCAACTGTACATCCGAACCAGATCCGCATACCAAAACCTGTGTGGACATGCTGGAGCCACCAGCAACACAAAAGACTGTTCCATGATGATTTTAGAGATCACTCTTGGAAGGAGAACTAGAGGCGGGAAGATGTAAGCAGGTTGATAACACCAAGGAAGTGTCAGCGCATCCACTGCTTCCACCTGAATATCCCTGGACCTGGACAGGTATCTGGGAAGTTTCTTGTTTAGATGAGAGGCCATGAGATCTATCTCTGGAAGATTCCACATCTGAACAATCTGAGAAAACACATCTGGATGGAGAGACCACTCCCCTGGATGTAAAGTCTGGCGGCTGAGATAATCCGCCTCCCAATTGTCTACGCCTGGGATATGCACCACAGAGATTAGACAGGAGCTGGATTCCGCCCAAGCAAGTATCCGAGATACTTCTTTCATAGCTTGGGGACTGTGAGTCCCACCCTGATGATTGACATAAGCCACAGTTGTGATATTGTCTGTCTGAAAACAAATGAACAGTTCTCTGTAGCAGAGGCCAGAACTGAAGAGCCCTGAGAATTGCACGGAGTTCTAAAATATTTATTGGTAATCTCGCCTCTTGAGATTTCCAAACCCCTTGTGCTGTCAGAGATCCCCAAACAACTCCCCAACCTGAAAGACTCGCATCTGTTGTGATCACAGTCCAGGTTGGGCGAACAAAAGAAGCCCCTTGAACCAAACGATGGTGATCTATCCACCATGTCAGAGAGTGTCGTACATTGGGATTCAAGGATATTAATTGTTATATCTTTGTATAATCCCTGCACCATTGATTCAGCATACAAAGCTGTAAAGGTCTCATGTGAAAACGAGCAAAGGGGATTGCGTCCGATGCTGCAGTCATGAGACCTAAAACTTCCATGCACATAGCCACTGAAGGGAATGACTGAGATTGAAGGAGCCGGCATGCTGCGACCAATTTTAAACGTCTCTTGTCTGTTAGAGACAGAGTCATGGACACTGAATCTATCTGGAAGCCTAAAAAGGTGACCCTTGTCTGAGGAAACTTTTTGGTAAATTGATCCTCCAACCATGTTTCCGAAGAAACAACACTAGTTGATTTGTGTGAGATTCTGCAGTATGTAAAGACTGAGCTAGTACCAAGATATCGTCCAATTAAGGAAACACCGCAATACCCTGTTCTCTGATTACAGATAGTAGGGCACCCAGAACCTTTGAAAAGATTCTTGGAGCTGTTGCTAGGCCAAATGGAAGACCAACAAATTGGTAATGCTTGTCTAGAAAAAGAGAATCTCAGAAACTGAAAGTGTTCTGGATGAATCGAATATGAAGGTATGCATCCTGCAAGTCTTTTGTGGACATATAATGTCCTTGCTGAACAAAAGGCAGAATAGTCCTTATAGTCACCATCTTGAAAGTTGGTACTCTTACATAACGATTCAAAATTTTTAGATCCAGAACTGGTCGGAATACATTTTCTTTCTTTGGTACAATGAATAGGTTTGAATAAAACCCCAAACCTTGTTCCTGAGGAGGAACTGGCATGATTACCCCTGAAGACTCCAGATCTGAAACACACTTCAGAAAAGCCTGAGCTTTTACTGGATTTACAGGGATGCGTGAGAGAAAAAATCTTCTCACAGGAGGTCTTACTTTGAATCCTATTCGATACCCCTGAGAGACAATGCTCTGAATCCAATGATTTTGGACAGATTTTATCCAAAAATCCTTGAAAAACCTTAATCTGCCCCCTACCAGCTGAGCTGGAATGAGGGCAGCACCTTCATGCGGACTTAGGGGCAGACTTTGGTTTCCTAAATGGCTTGGATTTATTCCAATTAGAGGAAGGCTTCCAATTGCAAGCAGATTCCTTGGGGGAAGGATTGAGTTTTTGTTCTTTATTCTGACGAAAGGAACGAAAACGGTTAGAAGCCTTAGATTTACCCTTAGATTTTTTATCCTGAGGCAAGAAAACTCCTTTTCCCCCAGTGATAGTTGAAATAATAGAATCCAACTGAGAACCAAATAAATTATTACCTTGGAAAGAAAGAGATAGTAATCTAGATTTAGATGTCATATCAGCATTCCAAGATTTAAGCCACAAAGCTCTTCTAGCTAATACAGCTAAAGACATGGATCTAACATCAATTTTGATAATATAAAAAAAAGGCATCACAAATAAAATGATTAGCATGTTGCAGTAAGCGAACAACGCTAGATATGTCAGAATCCAATTCGTGTTGCGCTAAATTTTCCAACCAGAAAGTTGATGCAGCCGCAACATCAGCCAAAGAAATAGCAGGTCTGAGAAGATGACCTGAATATAAATAGGCCTTCCTTAGATAAGATTCAAGCTTCCTATCTAAAGGATCCTTAAAGGAAGTGCTATCTTCCATAGGAATAGTGGTACGTTTAGCAAGAGTAGAAATAGCCCCATCAACTTTGGGGATTTTTCCCCAAAACTTTATAGATTTTGCTGGTAAAGGATACAATTTTTTAAACCTTGAAGAAGGAATAAAATAACTGCCTGGCTTATTCCATTCCCTAGAAATCATATCAGAAATAGCCTCAGGAATGGGAAAACCCCTGGGGAAACAACAGGAGGTTTAAAAACAGCATTTAAACGTTTATTAGACTGAACGTCAATAGGACTGGTTACCTCAATATCCAAAGTAATTAACACTTCTTTTAATAAAGAACGCATATAATCCATTTTAAATAAGTAAGTAGATTTGTCAGTGTCAATGTCTGAGGAAGGATCTTCTGTTTCAGATAGATCCTCATCAGAAGAGGATGAATTATTATGTTGTTGGTCATTTAAAATTTCATCAGCTAAATGAGAAGTTTTAAATGACCTTTTACGTTTATTAGAAGGTGGAAATGCAGACAAAGCCTTCATAATAGAATCAGAAACAAATTCTTTAAAATTTACAGGTATATCATGCACATTAGAAGTTGAAGGAACTACAGCTGGCAATGTACTATTACTGATGGAAACACTATCTGCATGTAAAAGTTTATCATGACAACTATTACAAATGACATTCGGTGGAATAATTTCTACAACTTTACAACAAATGCACTTAGCTTTGGTAGAACCGATGTCAGGCAGCAATGTTCCAGCAGAAACTTCTGAGGCAGGATCAGATTGGGACATCTTGCACAATGTAAGAGAAAAAACAACATATAAAGCAAAATTATCTATTTCCTTATATGACAGTTTCAGGAATGGGAAAAA
Source organism: Bombina bombina (assembly GCF_027579735.1). NCBI lineage: Eukaryota > Metazoa > Chordata > Amphibia > Anura > Bombinatoridae > Bombina > Bombina bombina. The sequence continues at coordinate 905,829,672 of NC_069504.1, read as the reverse complement.
ATGCAATAGCATAGGCCTATGAAAGCAAAAAGCAAGAGGCAAACACACAAGGGGTATTGAAATAAAGAAAAAAATTTGGCGCCAAGTATGACGCACAACGTAACGTAAAGTCTTTTTTGGTGCCAAAAATGACCGGAAATGACACACTTGCGTCACTAATGACGCCGCCGTGTGAAAGGTCTCGGCGTCACATATGAAGCCGGAAATGACGAAGTTGCGTCATAAACGTAATTTTTCGCGCCAAACATTTTTTTTGCGCCAAGAATGACGCAATAAAGTTTAGCATTTGACGCACCCGCGGGCCTAATATCCGCAATTACAAGAAGTAGTCAATTGAAAAAAGACTAAACCCCAGGTAAGAAATAAATTTCTTAAAAATGTTTACATTCCCAAAAATGAAACTGACAGTCTGCAGAAGGAAATACATGAACCTGACTCATGGCAAATATAAGTACCTGGGCATTAGAAGGAGGAAAAGCGCATAATGTTTTTAACCAATTAGAAAATATTCAGGTGTTCTTAAAGGCAGGGAGCACAGACACACAACAGGCTATGATTACGGCTAACAGCCGAAACGCGTAAGCCCGTGTGCTGCGCTCTTTCCCCAAAACAAGTGGCTAGGCTGTCACATATTTCTATTTTTGAATTTTTTGAATTTTAAAAATACATTCAATAAATCGTCAAATTTTTACGGAGTGTGGTTGTGTCTTTTTTTCCTTGAAATATAAGTACAATACATATATTTAGAACTTTATATAAATGCATAAAGTGCCAAACCATAGCTGAGAGTGTCTTAAGTAATGAAAATATACTTACCAAAAGACACCCATCCACATATAGCAGATAGCCAAACCAGTACTAAAACAGTTATTAGTAGAGGTAATGGTAAATTGAGAGTATATCGTCAATCTGAAAAGGGAGGTAGGAGATGAATCTCTACGACCGATAACAGAGAACCTATGAAATAGACCGCCGTTAGGGAAATCATCGTATTCAAATAAGTTATACTCCCTTCACGTCCCTCTGACATTCGCTGTACTCTGAGAGGAATCGGGCTTCAACAATGCTGAGAAGCGCATATCAACGTAGAAATCTTAGCACAAACTTACTTCACCACCTCCATAGGAGGCAAAGTTTGTAAAACTGAATTGTGGGTGTGGTGAGGGGTGTATTTATAGGCATTTTGAGGTTTGGGAAACTTTGCCCCTCCTGGTAGGATTGTATATCCCATATGTCACTAGCTCATGGACTCTTGCCAATTACATGAAAGAAATACCCATTACAGGACTATTCAAATCTTCTGACACTTCTCTGCCACCTTCTATAGTGACGAAAGGCAAAGAATGACTGGGGGATAGGGAAAGTGGGAGGGATATTTAAGCTTTTGGCTGGGGTGTCTTTTGCCTCCACCTGGTGGCCAGGTGTTGTATTCCCCAACAGTAAGGAATGAAGTTGTGGACTCTCCCTGCCTTATGGAAGGAAATCTGAATAATCAGAACTGTATTTATCTGATAAGACAAAGGCTCAGGGGGCCCTGAGGAAATGTGATGCATAAGTTTTCATCTACTTAAAGGGATATTAAACCCAAAAATTTTCTTTCATGATTCAGATAGGGGACACAATTTTTAAAAAGTTTCCAATTTACTTCTATTATCAATTTTTTTTCATTCTCATATTATTTGTTGAAGAGATACCTAGGTAGGTAGCGTGCACATGCCTGAATTACTACACAACAGGAAATAGTGCTGCCATCTAGTGTCCCTGCTAATGTATAACATTGTTTCAAAACTGCTGCTATATAGTGCTGCAGACACGTGCACACTCTTGAGCTTACATTTCTGCTTTTCCACAAAGGATTACAAGTAAATTAGAAAGTTTTTTAAAATGTTATCGTCTATCTAAATCATGAAAGAAAAAAAAATTGGTTTTATGTCCCTTTAACTGCAAATGGCTTCAATGCACTATATATATATATATATATATATATATATATATATATATATATATATATATATATATATAGTCATATTTCTGTGAATGGCCTTGTTCTTTGAGTATCCTTTGTTTCCTTTTGCTCTTGCACCTATATCGACACAACCACTTCCTATAAATAATGAACTCACCCTTATCTAATTGCTTGGTATTTGTGCCGCTTACTCTGAGCAACTGCACTCAAGCTCCAAGACAGACTCTGATTTGGAATCTTTCTGAACTACGGCTCCCAGCATCTTTCGTGTGACGTCACACGCCACCGGAAGTGCACTCGACATCGTCTCTCTGCTAAACTGTTAGCCGCATCTAGCTGCAGACAACTTTGCTATTTTGAACTGGACTTTACTCCACTAAGCAAACTTCATCCTTACCGGTAAGCGACCATACAAACTGATACTTAGGAGTCATACCGGACCTCATCTGAAATAATAATTGTGATTATGTCATTCATTCAAACATATGTTTTTCAATCTGTTGTTACTGGATACTAGATGAGACAAATTACCTACTGTTGATATTTATTAGTTAAATACTTACACAAAGCAATCTCTCCTAGCTTAGTTAGGAATTCTACAAAGCTGGCATATTAACTATTTTTCTTGCAAGAACTAGGGCTTTATGATATCATTAACATTCACTCAATTATTGGTTATGCTGTTTTTACCCTGTGCAAAGAAGTAATATTCTCCCATCTCAGAAGTAAAACAGCATTACCGCATATTATCTGAAAGGGGATTGTAGAGACACCACTATTACCACATTCCTATTCACCTATGTGGAAGTGCTCTCCATCACCCATCCAACACATACAAATTTAACCTGCAGCTGTGGTCCTTATCTACCTTTATCTTCTTTTTTCTCAAATTAGGGGATTAATCATTACACTAATACCAAGCCTTGAATATGGACCCAGCAGGATTAATCAGCCATGTGGAGGCACTCACACTGACTGTAGAAAATTTAACAAAAGGAATGACTGCCTTACAAACTGAGAACACCTCTCTTAAACAGTACATTAATGACAAAATTGACACATTAAAGGTTACATTAAGTACCCATGAACCACAGCCCAATCCTCCTCAACCTTTTTCAGGTAACCGCAATGAATTTAGAGAATTTAAAAATTCCTGTTACCTATACTTCCAGTTAAAACCGAAAACTTACCCCAATGACCACTTAAAAGTCTTGACCACTATTTCTTATTTACGGGGAGAACCACGCATATGGGCTAATTTTTTCTTTGAGACTGATGACCCAATTCTCTTTTCACTTGAACAATTCTTTAAAGCTATGGCACAACTCTATGACGACCCATTTAAACAGCTCTCAGCTGAAACTGCTATGCGTTCTCTACGCCAAAACAAAAGACAAGTCGAGGATTATATAACAGATTTTAAAAAATACGCAGCTGATACTCTCTGGAATGACTTGTCCTTGAGAAATCAATTTCGCCTGGGCTTGTCTGACAGCCTTAAAGACGAACTTGCTAGACAACCATTACCTGACACCCTTGACAAACTTATAGACCTATCCATAACCTTAGATAGACGTATTAGAGAACGACGATCTGAAAGACGTTACCCAGACACAGTACAGAAACACCCACAAGTCTACCACACTCCCATTCTGCCATCCAAAACTATCACCAAGTCATCATCTGTGCCAATGGAACTTGGTTTTATAAGAGGACCTTTAACCCCACAGGAAAAACTCAGGCGTAAGGCTAACAACTTATGCATGTACTGTGGCGGATTAGACCATACCATCAGAGATTGTACCCAATTGCAACGCAAGAATGGTAAGCATAGGATGGTACAAATATGTTTGTCCTTAAAACACTCACCAACTAACCATTGCTCTCTACCTATTCTGTTGCAGTGGGAACATCAGCGACTGCAGACCCAGGCAATACTTGATTCTGGTGCCAGCCACAATTACATTGACTTTGACTATGTACACTTAAATAAAATACCGTTACTTAAAAAATTAAAACCAAGTCTCCTTCGTTTTGTAGATGGTAAAGAAATTTCCACTGGTCCAATAACACATCATACCATTCCACTACGCATAACCACTGATACACATCATACAGAATTTGCCTCTTTTGATGTAATACCTTCACCCCTTTTCCCTGTGATTTTAGGGATTCAGTGGTTTAAAAAACATGATCCCACTATTGTTTGGTCTAAATCTACCGTTTCATTTGATTCCTCCTATTGTAAAGACAATTGCCTATACCATGAACAGTTGCTTCTCACTGAACCTGTCACTGTACCCCAAGAATATATCCAATTCACTGACGTTTTTAGTAAAAAGGACTCAGAGGTTCTACCACCCCATAGGACATATGACTGTCCCATAGACCTACTACCAGGTGTAGATATACCCTATGGCCATATATTTCCCCTGTCTGATTCTGAACTACAACATCTCAAGACTTACTTAAAAGAAAACTTAGAAAAGGGTTTCATACGTCCCTCTACCTCTCCTGCTGGTGCGGGCATATTCTTTGTTAGAAACAAAGACCAATCTCTCAGACCTATCATCGACTACAGAGAATTAAATAAACGTACCATAAAAAACAGATACCCTCTACCCTTAATTCCTCAACTAATAGATAGATTGAAAGATGCTTCTTTCTACACGAAATTAGACCTCAGAGGAGCCTATAATTTAGTTAGAATCAAATCAGGACATGAATGGTTAACAGCTTTCCGTACTCGCTATGGTTTATATGAATACACAGTAATGCCTTTTGGTCTGTGTAATGCCCCTGCCACATTTCAATATTTTATCAATGATATATTCAGAGACTTACTAGATCTTTTCGTAGTAATTTACCTTGATGACATTTTGATATATTCTCCCACTCTCAAGGAGCATATAAAACACGTCAAAATTGTCTTAACACGCCTTAGAGAAAATTCCCTCTATGTGAAGTTAGAAAAGTGTATTTTTCACTCAAAAAGGATCAATTTCTTAGGTTATGAAATCACCCCAGATGGAATACAAATGGAAGGTAATAAGGTATCAGCCATTCTCAAATGGCCAGCTCCGACAACTAAGAGGGATGTCCAGAGGTTTATGGGCTTTGCCAATTTCTATCGCAAATTTATAAAAGATTTTGCTGCCCTAACCAGACCACTAACCAACCTCACCAAAAAGGAGGGAAGGTTCATATGGAATGAACAATTACAACAAATCTTTGACTTTTTAAAAGCTGCATTTACTTCAGCTCCAATTTTACGATTTCCCAATCCCAAACTCCAGTTTATCCTTGAGGTAGACGCCTCAAATTATGCACTTGGAGCTATATTATCCCAAAGACAAACTAGTTCCGAACCCTTACATCCAGTTGCCTTCTATTCCAGGGTTATGACCTCTCCTGAATTAAACTATCCGATAGGAGATAAGGAACTACTGGCAATTAAGGCTTCATTGGAACATTGGAGACACTTACTCGAAGGTACTGAAATACCAATCTTGATATATACTGATCACAAAAATTTGGAGTACCTCAAAAGCAATAGGACTCTCTCTGCACGACAGGTACGTTGGAATTTATTCCTTGCCCGTTTTAATTATCTCATCACGTATAGACCTGCTTCAAAAAATAAAAAGGCCGATGCTCTTTCTCGCCAATTTCCTCAACCTCCTATCCATCATGAAGAATCTCCTCTAATCCCTCCTGAACATTTTTTAGGACTCTCTGTAACCCATACTAAGCTCTTCAGAGATGAACAAATGAAAGATGCCACCCTACCTAAATCTGTCCTGAACCAATATCCCGATGGATTATATCATCATCATGACAAGGTTTACGTACCCCCTGTCCTTAGAGAACAAGTCTTGAACACGTTTCATGATTCACTACTTGGTGGGCATCCAGGCATCAACAAGACTCAAGAACTTCTCTCTCGTTTTTTCTGGTGGCCTAAACTTTCATCGGATACAGCAAATTATGTAAAGACTTGTAAGGTTTGTGCTGTCTCAAAATCCTCTAGGACCTCAGCTACAGGGAAATTGATACCTCTACCCACTCCGGAACGTCCTTGGTCAGATATTGCCATTGATTTCATCGTCGATCTACCAATTTCTAATAAACAGAACACTATTCTAGTAGTTGTGGATCTATTTAGTAAAATGGCTCATTTTATACCCTACCATAAACTACCTACTACACTTGAGACCGTCACTCTGCTCCTCTCTCATGTCTTCAAACTCCATGGACTTCCAACGACCATTACTTCTGATAGAGGGACTCAATTCACCAGCAGACTATGGAAAGAATTATGCCGCACTCTCCGTATCACCAGCCGCCTCAGTACTTCATTTCACCCACAGACCAATGGTCAAACAGAAAGGACTAATCAATGGATTGAGCAATACCTGCGCTGTTTCATTTCAGCTCGACAGGATAATTGGGTAGACCTCCTACCTCCTGCTGAATTTGCTTTCAACAACACCTACCACAGTTCCACCAAAGCTTCACCATTTTTTATCAACTATGGATTCCATCCCACTTTTCATTGGCAGAATTCTAACCAAAACACCTGTCCAGTGGTGAATGAACTGGTAAACACGATTTCGGATGCTTTTTCGTTAACAACTGAAAATATAAAGCTTGCCAAAGAAACATACAAACGCCACTATGATAAAAGACATACACCATCCCCAGGATATCGGATCGGTGATTACGTTTGGCTTTCTACTCGTAACCTTCGTCTACCTTTCCCTTCCAGGAAGCTTTCTTCTACTTATATAGGACCATTTCCCATTGCTAGAATAGTGAATGAGAACGCTGTCACCTTGACCTTACCATCCCAGATGAAAACTCATCCTACCTTCCATGTTTCTCTCCTAAAACCCTATCGTACTCTCCGTCACCATTCTATGCAGGATCCTCATCTACCTTCGTTACCTCTACCTCCGGATGAATATGAGGTCCACAGTATCCTTGACTCTCGCCTCTTCAGAGGCTCTCTACAGTATTTGATACATTGGAAGGGTTACCCCGACTCGGAAGATTCTTGGGAACCAGCTGCTAACCTCTCAGCTCCTCGACTCCTTGCCCAATTTCATAGCCGTCATCCTGACCGTCCTGCTCCTGATCCCCGGAGTTGATCATTTGGGGGGGGATCCTGTCATATTTCTGTGAATGGCCTTGTTCTTTGAGTATCCTTTGTTTCCTTTTGCTCTTGCACCTATATCGACACAACCACTTCCTATAAATAATGAACTCACCCTTATCTAATTGCTTGGTATTTGTGCCGCTTACTCTGAGCAACTGCACTCAAGCTCCAAGACAGACTCTGATTTGGAATCTTTCTGAACTACGGCTCCCAGCATCTTTCGTGTGACGTCACACGCCACCGGAAGTGCACTCGACATCGTCTCTCTGCTAAACTGTTAGCCGCATCTAGCTGCAGACAACTTTGCTATTTTGAACTGGACTTTACTCCACTAAGCAAACTTCATCCTTACCGGTAAGCGACCATACAAACTGATACTTAGGAGTCATACCGGACCTCATCTGAAATAATAATTGTGATTATGTCATTCATTCAAACATATGTTTTTCAATCTGTTGTTACTGGATACTAGATGAGACAAATTACCTACTGTTGATATTTATTAGTTAAATACTTACACAAAGCAATCTCTCCTAGCTTAGTTAGGAATTCTACAAAGCTGGCATATTAACTATTTTTCTTGCAAGAACTAGGGCTTTATGATATCATTAACATTCACTCAATTATTGGTTACGCTGTTTTTACCCTGTGCAAAGAAGTAATATTCTCCCATCTCAGAAGTAAAACAGCATTACCGCATATTATCTGAAAGGGGATTGTAGAGACACCACTATTACCACATTCCTATTCACCTATGTGGAAGTGCTCTCCATCACCCATCCAACACATAAAAATTTAACCTGCAGCTGTGGTCCTTATCTACCTTTATCTTCTTTTTTCTCAAATTAGGGGATTAATCATTACATATATATATATCTACATGTGTGTACATATGTATTTATGTGTTCATATGTGTATATATGTCTGTAAATATATAAATACACATATAAATACATATGTACACACAGCAATAATATTGGAAAAAATTTACATTTACCACCAAACAAAAAATGACAATAGAAAAACACAATTACTGAATTACTGATAATAATGAAAAAAAAATTCTGTGCATACCGGTGCTGCCTGAAAGTTGGTGGGGAGGCTGCCAGTAGGAACAATGTGGCTCAGTCTGTGTAATGGATTCTCATCCAACTGGCTGGATGTACTAACACTTCTAGTGATGGGTAAACTGGGACAATCTAACACACAAGATTCTTTAGTTCTCTTCCCTGTCGGAATTTCTATAGTCCTGAAAAGAGATAAAAAAAAAGTTGGTACACCTTTTGGTTAGGGCCCTAAAGTTACCAGCTTTAAATACATTTTTCATATTCTTTAATACAAAAGATTTTACCTGTTAATTAAGTATGAATATGACTTATATGTGTCAATCTTTTGCAAAAGGCAGAGAAAACATAAAAAATCAAATTTTTCTATCATAAATACTTGAACTGAAGGTGTAAAATGTTCCAATTTTTTTTATGTAATATTGTCAGGGTGCCAGAAATCAGACAGACGAGAAGTGCAAAAATAATCACACCTTTATTAATAGCAAAAAATAATAAAAAGTCCACAAGTCAAATAACAAGCCAGGAATCAAAACCAGAGCTGGTAGTCAGACGAGCCGAGTCAGGAGCCAAAGCGAAAAGTCAGACGAGCCGAGTCAGGAGCCAAAGCGAGTAGTCAGACGAGCCGGAATCAGGAACAAGGAGAACAGCAGAGTCAGGAACAAGCCAGGGATCAGGAACCAGGAGGGACGTCTGACAGCCAGGTAATACACAGGAGCTCTCACAAACAGGTCTGAGACAACGCAAGGGCAAAGCATACTGAACAGAGGCCCTTTAAATAATAAGTGATGACATCACAATTCTGAGACTGCATCCTGTCTCACACGGATGATGTACACAAGTCTGGCCATAAAAGGAAGTGCAGGAAATGAGCAGCATCACAAAGTATGCACCAGAGTCAAGAGAGGTGAGTAAAATGGATGCCAGCAGCACATGGAAAACAAAAAAGGGAAAAAACCCTGACAGTACCCTCCCCCGCTGGAGGACAAAAGGCTTATTGGGGAAACGGGCATGGAAGGCACGGAGGAGGGCGGGAGCATGAACATCAGAGGAGGGAACCCATGAACGCTCCTCCGGACCGTAGCCCCTCCAGTAAAACAAATACTGTATGCGGCCCCTGGACATACGAGAGTCAATAATGCTGCTGACCTTACACTCCTCATGGTTGTCAACAAAGATAGGACGGGGACGAGGCAACACAGTGGTAAACCGATCACAAACCAATGGTTTCAAGAGGGAGACATGAAAAACATTGGAGATGCGCATTGCAGGAGGAAGATCAAGAGCGTAGGCCACAGGATTGACCCGTCAGAGTATTTGAAAAGGACAAACATAACAGGGAGACAGTTTATTGGAAGGCACATGAAGATTCAAATTGCGGGAGAACAGCCAAACTCTCTCACCAACCTGGTAGGAAGGCGCAGGCAGACGCCTACGATCAGCCTGGAACTTTTGGCGCTGCATAGAACGATGAAGGCAATCCTGAATCTGCACCCACGTGGAACGGAGTTGCCGGAGATGCTCCTCCAAAGCCGGAATACCCTGAGACATGAATGAATCGGACAACAAGGATGGTTGAAACCCATAATTCGCCATGAACGGGGATAACTTGGAGGAAGCATTAATAGCACTATTACGAGCAAATTCTGCCCAAGGTAACAGTTCAGACCAATTATTGTGATGATCTGGGACATAGCAATGGAGGAACTGTTCCAGAGCTTGATTAGACCGTTCCGCAGCCCCATTGGATTGAGGGTGATATGCCGAGGAGAAGGAAAACTGGATCCCCATTTGAGCACAAAAGGAGCACCAACATCTGGAGACAAACTGGCTACCCCGGTCCGACACTATCTCCTTGGGTAACCCATGTAAACGGAAGACCTCCCGGGCAAAAATTGAAGTAAGCTCCTGAGCGGTAGGCAACTTCTTAAAGGGAATGCAATGTGACATTTTAGAAAAACGGTCAACCACTATAAGGATAACAGTATTGCCATTGGAAACAGGGAGGTCGACAATGAAGTCCATGGAAAAATGTGTCCAAGGACGCTCACCATTAGCAATAGGTTGAAGAAGACCCACAGGAAGACGTCGAGGAGTCTTATTCTGTGCACAAACTGAGCAGGAGGCAACATACGCAGCAAAATCAGAACGAAGACATGGCCACCAGAATTGTCGAGTGACAGACAAAATCATTTGGTTCTTGCCTGGGTGTTCTAACTACAATATTTAAATGTTGTGTAGCTGTAATAGCGGAACAACCACAGGAAAGACTTAGCCTGCAGTGTCAGTATTAATACAGCACTTTAATAGTAATGGATGATTCCCAGCAGCGGTGTAAGAGTGAAACTGAGTGTTTGCAAAGTAATACAGCAGGTAGAGGTTAGGATAACTGCTGATATAAGTATAAATGACACTATGCAAAAATATACGGCTGATATGTTCTTAGTACTTTGATTGTTGCAAAGCATAAGATATGGTTAGAATGCAGACTGGAGATTTAAGCAGCAAATGATAGAAAACAGGTTATCCAATAGATAAGCAAAGTATTGCAAGCAAGGAATGGCAGACAAATAACAATTAGCAGTTCAATACAGATTGAGATATACTTGCAAGTACTAGCAGCTGTAGTAGAATGAATCCGGTGGTTGGTGTATGTTAACACGATGAGAAGGGAGCAGTAGCAGTGTCCGTGAAAGCTACTGGAAGGTGTGAGCGTGGAACAGCGTGTAGATCCGGCTGTACAAAGTCAATCCGCTGGAAACAGGAAGTGTTCTGTAGCTGAGAACGGAGAGGAGCTGAACAGCAAAATGTGTAACAAAAGAGTCAGGTACTTTGTTCAGGATAGCGATGAAGGCAACAAGTAGCCTAATAGGTAAAAAGGCTTGAGGCTCAATATCTGTCAGCTGGAGTGGAGGAGTGTATCCTTTAACCTGTGCCAAACAAAATAATCAAGCAAAGAGGATAGCAGGAAGTGCACTTATAAAGCAAAAGAAGGTGGGGCTGAATTAAAGGGGACATTACAGACCCCCCCCTTCAGGGCATCATCACCGAGGATGCATTGGGTTTCTGAGGGTAACGTCTATGAAAAAGAGCAACAAGACGTGGAGCATGGACCAGAGAGTGCAACAACCAAGAGTCCTCCTCCTGCCCATACCCCTTCCATCGAACCAAATACTGCAGTCTCCCACGATGTATACGTGAGTCGAGGACGCTATCAACTTCATATTCCTCATGGTCCTCGACAGTAACAGGTGGTGGAGGAACACTTAAGCGCGGAAATTCTTCACAGGTTCTGTAGGGTTTGAGCAACGATATATGAAAAGAAGGATGAATCTTGTATTTCTCTGGCAGGTCCAACACAACAGTTGTTGGGTTGAGAATACGTAGAATACGGAATGGTCCGATGAATTGACTACCCAATTTCTTAGAAGGTATAACAAGTTTAAGAAATTTGGTGGAAAGCCACACTTGGTCGCCTACTTTATAATCAGGACCTGGACGATGTCTCGTGTTATAGTAGTGTTGTTGATCAGTCTTGGCTTTGTGTAAGTGAACTTTCAGTAGTTGTAGGGCATCCTGTAGATTGGCTAAGTAAGAAGTGACAGATGGTGATGCAGAATCTATTTTAGGCAGTCGGATGGTTTGAGGGTGATAACCATAAGTGGCATAGAAAGGGGTCATCTTAGTTGAGGTCGATACAGAATTATTATAAGAGAATTCGGCTAAGGCCAAATGATGGAGCCAGTCATCCTGCTGGTGTGTAATGTAGCATCTAAGATATTGTTCAAGGATACCATTCACTCGCTCAGTGAGGCCATTAGTCTGGGGGTGATATGCCGTTGAAAGTCTAGGATGTATGTTTAACAGTTTGCAAATTTCCTTCCAGAAATGGGAGGTAAACTGAGAACCACGATCTGTTATAATGACATTTGGTATCCCATGTAGTTTTACAATTTGTTTTAGGAAGGTATCAGCAGTTTGGGAGGCTGTGGGTAAACTTTTTAAAGGTATAAAGTGAGCAAGTTTCGTCAAATGGTCGACGACTACCATGATTGTGTTGTGATTTTGTGATGGTGGAAGTTCCACTATAAAATCCATGGAAATTACAGTCCAGGGAATATCAGGAATAGGAAGAGGTGTGAGATAACCTATTGGTTTTTTCCTCTCGATTTTGTATCGTGCACATGTCTCACAAGATGTGACATAATCTTGTATAGTTTTACCCATATTTGGCCACCAGAAATTCCTTTGCATTAGTTCGGTTGTTTTGGTTATACCTAAATGACCAGACAGAGGATGATCATGATAATGATCTAGGATTCTGGATCTTAATTGTTTTGGTATGTACAATTTCTGATTCATTGTGAGAAGACCGTTTGGTTCTTTGTGCAATTGAAATTGTGTAGGCAGCCTGTCACTTTCTAAAGCCTCTAAAATATCAACTTCAAGATTGTTTAAAGTTCCGATTATTTTATGAGAAGGTATCATTTGTAAAGTGTCGTCTGTGTGTGGTCTGTTATCTGACAGTCGAGAAAGGGCATCAGCTTTGAGGTTTAGTTTGCCTGGTCTGTATGTTATTAAAAAATTAAATCTATCAAAAAAAAGTGACCAACGCACTTGACGGGAAGATAATGTCTTATTCTGTCTTAAATATTGAAGGTTTTTATGATCAGTGTAGATAATGAAAGCTTTGTCAGTGCCTTCCAAGATATGCCTCCAGACCTCCAGTGCACATTTTATTGCCAGCAACTCCTTGTCACCTACTGAATAATTAACTTCAGCGGGTAACAACGTTCTGGAATAAAAGGCAATGGGGTGAGTAGGATGTTTCTCATCAGATCTTTGGGATAAAACTGCACCCAAGCCCGTGTCTGAGGCATCCACCTCCAGAATGAACTGACAAGTATGATCTGGTAAACTTAAAATTGGAGCGGTAGTAAAACAGTCTTTTAGTAAGTTAAAGGTTTGATCAGCATCTGGGGTCCACCGAAATGGAACTGCCTTTCTGGTTAGATTTGTGAGTGGTTTCACAATAGTAGAAAAGTTGTATATGAATCTACGATAAAAATTAGCGAACCCTAAAAATCTCTGTAGAGATTTCAAGTTAGTGGGTTTGGGCCAGTTCTTAATTGCCATCACTTTTTCAGGATCCATCTGTACTTTGTCAGGGGAGATAATATAACCTAAAAATTTTATTTCATGTACATGAAATAAACATTTTTCTGCCTTTGCAAATAATTTATGTTCACGAAGTCTTGTTAAGACCCACCTGACATGTTTTATGTGTTCCTGTGTATCTCTAGAATAAACCAAAATGTCATCGAGATAGATGATAACACACACATCAATTAGATCTTTGAAAATGTCATTTATAAAGTGTTGAAATGTGCCAGGGGCATTGCACAGCCCAAATGGCATAACCTTATACTCAAAGAGTCCGTACCTCGTTCTAAAAGCTGTCTTCCACTCATCCCCCTCCTTGATTCTTATTAAGTTATAGGCCCCCTTCAAATCCAATTTAGTAAAAATGGTGGCGCCATTTAAGCGTTCTAGGAGTTCGGGGATGAGTGGCAGAGGGTAACGGTTCTCTATGGTAATTGAGTTCAAGGCCCGATAATCGATGATTGGTCTTAGTGACTGATCCTTATTAGTAACAAAAAACATGCCTGCAGCTGCAGGTGAGACAGAGGGTACTATAAAGCCTTTTCTCAAGTTGTCATCTAAGTATTCCCTTAAATGTTGCAACTCCTTCTGTGAAAGTGGATAAATTTTCCCGTATGGGATTTGGGAACCAGGGATTAAATCTATGGGGCAATCGTATACCCTATGAGGAGGCAAGACCTCAGCCTCTTTTAGATCAAAGACATCAGTTAAATCATGGTATTCAGCAGGAATAGCTATGTCTACTGCTCCAAGTAACTGATAGGGGAAACAAGTGGTTTTGCAGTAATGGGAATCAAATAAAATATTAGGTTTCACCCAATTTATACTCGGGTTATGTTTTTTCAACCATGTATATCCCATAATAATAGGATGTAAAGAGTTTGGTATTACATCGAAACTGAGATATTCAGTGTGACCATGATTTGTAGTAATTAACAAAGGTATGGTGTGCTGTGTGATGGGTCCGTTATGTATGAAGGAACCGTCAATAACTTTTATAAACACAGGTGTATGCTTATCAACACAAGGTATTTTATTTACAGAAACAAACTTAGAATCTATGAAACAATCATAAGCCCCGGAGTCAATTATTGCGTCAGTCTTGATTTGTTGGAGATCCCACTGCAAAGACAGAGATAATGTGAATGATTGGTGGTCTACACTTAATTTAGGTGTGGCAGAATTTATACTAGTCAGCTTACCCTTCTTTTGTCGGTTTAAAATTGGACAGGATGAAACTGAATGATCCTTATTCGCACAATAAAGACAGAGATTAGACATGCGTCGTCTCATTTTTTCCTCAGCTGATAGAGGACCTTTAATGGCACCTATCTCCATGGGTGTTTGTTGGTGATTATGTTTTTCAGTAGTGGGGAACAATAACCTTCTAGGGGGTGTGTCTGTTGATAATTTTTCAGAGCGTCTCTCCCTAAACCTACGGTCTAAAGTGGTTGCTAGTTTCATTAATCCTTGCAATGTATCAGGCATCTCCAGCCTTGAAAGTTCATCTTTAAGTGTGTCATTAAGTCCCAATCTAAACTGATTTTTCAGGGAAATGTTATTCCATTGGGAGTCAGTTGCCCACATTTGAAAATCAGTTATAAACTCCTCAACAGGACGTTTACCCTGTTTAAGTGCTCTGAGTTTAGTTTCTGCTTGAATCTGGGTATTACTATCCTCATATAAAGCTGCCATGGAAAGAAAGAATTGATCAATGGACTCCAAAATAGGATTATTTGACTCAAATAGTCTGTTTGCCCATGACCTGGGTTCGGCAGTTAAATAAGATATGGCTGTGCAGACTTTTATTTTATCAGAACAATAGGTCCTGGGTTTCATGGTGAATAGAAGATAACAGGCATTTTTAAAGTCTCTGAATTCATTTCTTTTCCCTGAAAATAAAGCTGGTGGATTTACCTGTGGCTCTGGAGGCTCAGGGTTTTTTGGTGCAACTATGTCTTTAACCAAATTCTTTAAGGCTTTGTTCTCGGTTTGCAAATCTGTAAGTGCTCTTGCCAGATATTCAACTTTTTGATTAAGAGTATCAATTTCAGTTTTCACAGTTTGGGGATCCATTACTATTAGCAGCTATATTTTAAATTTTTTTTTTTTTTTTTTTTTTTTTTTTTTTTTTTAAGGCTTGATTATTATGTTCTAACTACAATATTTAAATGTTGTGTAGCTGTAATAGCGGAACAACCACAGGAAAGACTTAGCCTGCAGTGTCAGTATTAATACAGCACTTTAATAGTAATGGATGATTCCCAGCAGCGGTGTAAGAGTGAAACTGAGTGTTTGCAAAGTAATACAGCAGGTAGAGGTTAGGATAACTGCTGATATAAGTATAAATGACACTATGCAAAAATATACGGCTGATATGTTCTTAGTACTTTGATTGTTGCAAAGCATAAGATATGGTTAGAATGCAGACTGGAGATTTAAGCAGCAAATGATAGAAAACAGGTTATCCAATAGATAAGCAAAGTATTGCAAGCAAGGAATGGCAGACAAATAACAATTAGCAGTTCAATACAGATTGAGATATACTTGCAAGTACTAGCAGCTGTAGTAGAATGAATCCGGTGGTTGGTGTATGTTAACACGATGAGAAGGGAGCAGTAGCAGTGTCCGTGAAAGCTACTGGAAGGTGTGAGCGTGGAACAGCGTGTAGATCCGGCTGTACAAAGTCAATCCGCTGGAAACAGGAAGTGTTCTGTAGCTGAGAACGGAGAGGAGCTGAACAGCAAAATGTGTAACAAAAGAGTCAGGTACTTTGTTCAGGATAGCGATGAAGGCAACAAGTAGCCTAATAGGTAAAAAGGCTTGAGGCTCAATATCTGTCAGCTGGAGTGGAGGAGTGTATCCTTTAACCTGTGCCAAACAAAATAATCAAGCAAAGAGGATAGCAGGAAGTGCACTTATAAAGCAAAAGAAGGTGGGGCTGAATTAAAGGGGACATTACACTGGGTGACCTGCGGCTTTAGGATAGTGGTAAGTGTGCAAAAGTTTAGTTTGAAGATTCTCAGGAACAAAACACTTACCACTAGGTTTCTCAGGAGGTGCATTAGTTTGTGCAGCCAGGATCTCCTCCCCCAAGTGAGAAGTCAAATTAGTACGTATGGTAGCCAAAATATGGTCAGGAGGTATAACTGGAGTAGGTACAGACTCCTCCTTGGACAGAGGGGAAAATTGTTGAGAGAGGTCATCAGCCCTAGCATTCTTACTACCAGGCAGGTAGGAGACCACATAATTAAACCGAGACAAAAATAGCACCCATCTGGCCAGTCGGGGTGACAAATGTTTTGCTTCAGATAGATAAGTTAAATTCTTGTGGTCAGTAAGAATGAGCACTGGCACGCTAGTACCCTCGAGAAGATGCTTCCATGCCAGTAATTCCCTGTCGCCAATTTCATAATTGCACTCCGCTGGAGACAATTTCTTAGAGAAGAAACCTACATGGATGCAAGGAACCGTCAGGCGTAGGACGTTGAGACAAGAGGGCACCTACTCCAGTCTCAGACGCATCGCCCTCAAGAACGAAAGGCAGGACAGGGTTAGGATGAGCCAGAACTGGAGCGTCAGCAAAGGCAGTCTTAAGACTATCAAAGGCCTTAATGGCAGTAGGTGACCAATGGAGTGGATCATTCTCTTTACGGATCATGTCTGTGATAGGTTTGACCAAGGAAGAAAAGTTTTTATTAAACTTTCTATAGTAATTGGCGAACCCCAAAAAACGTTGAATAGACCGAAGACCAACTGGGCGAGGCCACTGCAGAACTGCAGATAACTTGTCAGGATCCATGGAGAACCCTGCAATGGAGATAACATAACCTAGGAAGGTTACTTGAGTCTGATGGAACTCACATTTCTCGAGTTTACAAAACAGGCCATTCTCACGTAGTCTCTGAAAAACCCTTGTAACATCAGAACGATGAGCCTCAAGTGTGGGTGAGTGTATGAGGATGTAGTCTATGTACACCACAACACACTGTTGCAACATATCTCGTAGGACATCATTAATAAATTCCTGGAAAACAGCAGGAGCATTACATAGGCCAAAGGGCATTACAAGATACTCATAATGCCCGCTCCTGGTGTTAAATGCTGTTTTCCATTCGTGGCCCTCCTTGATCCTAATGAGATTGTACACTCCTCTCAAATCAAGTTTAGTAAAGACCGTAGCTCCCTTGAGGCAGTCAAAGAGTTCAGTAATGAGTGGAATAGGGTAAGCATTCTTAATGGTAAGATGATTAAGATCCCTATAATCGATGCATGGTCTTAATTCGCCACCCATTTTCTTCACAAAGAAAAAGCCAGCCCCTGCAGGAGAGCAGGATTTGCGGATAATCCCCCGCAACAGAGCATCGGCAACATACTCCTCCATAGCACAATTCTCCGCAACAGACAGAGAGTAAACCCGGGAACGAGGAGGAATGGCTACGAGTTGCAGGAGTATGGCACAATCGTAAGACCAGTGAGGAGGCAACGTACCGGCACGCACCTTGTCAAAAACATCTAGGAACTCTCGGAAATCCTCTGGCAATTAAGAATACCGAAGAAGTGCACAAGACTTTAACTGGTTTCAAAAGACAAGTGGAAATACATTGCGGAGACCACGACAAAATTTCGGACCTGCGCCAGTCGAGACTGATATTGTGCTTTTGGAGCCAGGGATAACCCAGAACAACCGGAGTGCTGGCTGAAGGGGCCTGCCATCAATGGCCTCAATAGCAAACGGAACAGACCGAGGCAAAACAGGAATGGAGTGCTTTGATACAAAAGCACTGTCAACAAGAGCCTGGATGACTATTGAGGAGTCCACCCAGGAAAGGACAACCGTGACCAAAGGCTTCTCCTTTAGCGGTTCTGGGGACGAGAATAAACCACCCAAGGTCTGCCCCAGACAGGACCTTAGGTGTGAGCGTTTCCCGGCCGTGTAGGACAAGACTTCAAAAGGTGGCCCTGTAACCCACAATAGAGGCAGAACCCCTCCTCCTAAAGGCCCTCTGCGCCGCGGAGAGATGCGTGAATCCCAACTGCATCTGCTCAGCAGTACCTGATGACTTGGGACCAGGAGGCATGAGAGGAGAGGGAGGCATGGGTGGGAATGAACACGTAGGAGACAATGGAACAGGAGGCTTCCGCAAGCGCTCCTTGAAAGAGGGCCTCTCACTTAGTCTAATGTCAATTAGGATAAAAAAAAAAGACGCCAATGCCTCAAGATCTTCTGGTAAATCACTGGCAGCAACTTCGTCTTTAATCGCATCAGAGAGCCCATGAAAGAAGGCGGCAACAAGGGCTTCATTGTTCCAACCTACCTCTGCAGCAAGCGTACGGAACTCAATGGCATACTGAGCAACAGATCTTGTACCTTGCTGAATGGACATAAGTTGTTTAGCAGCAGAGGAGGAGCAAGCCGGAACATCAAATACCCTTTGAAAGGAGGCCACTAATTCAGGGTAATTTGAAATCACAGGTTTATTAGTCTCCCTTAAGGGATTAGCCCAGGCAAGAGCTGTGTCAGAGAGTAACGAGATGAAAAAACATAATTTATGTAAGAACTTACCTGATAAATTCTTTTCTTTTATATTGGCAAGAGTCCATGAGCTAGTGACATATGGGATATACAATCCTACCAGGAGGGGCAAAGTTTCCCAAACCTCAAAATGCCTATAAATACACCCCTCACCACACCCACAATTCAGTTTAACGAATAGCCAAGCAGTGGGGTGATAAAGAAAGGAGTAGAAAGCATCAACAAAGAAAATTTGGAAATAATTGTACTTTATACAAAAAATCATAACCACCAAAAAAAGGGTGGGCCTCATGGACTCTTACCAATATGAAAGAAATGAATTTATCAGGTAAGTTCTTACATAAATTATGTTTTCTTTCATGTAATTGGCAAGAGTCCATGAGCTAGTGATATATGGGATATCAATACCCAAGATGTGGATCTTCCACTCAAGAGTCAATAGAGAGGTAGGGAATAAAAATAAAAGAAGCCATATACCGCTGAAAAAATTAATCCACAACCCAAAAAAATAAGTTTATTTCAATTTTTGAAAGAAAAAAACAAATCAAAAAGCAGAAGAATCATACTGAAACAGCTGCCTGAAGAACTTTTCTACCAAAAACTGCTTATGAAGAAGCAAATACATCAAAACGGTAGAATTTAGTAAATGTATGCAAAGAGGACCAAGTTGCCGCTTTGCAAATCTGATCAACTAAAGCTTCATTCTTAAAAGCCCACGAAGTGGAGACCGATCTAGTAGAATGAGCTGTAATTCTCTGTGGGGGGGCCGGACCCGACTCCAAATAAGCTTGATGAATCAAAAGTTTCAACCAAGAAGCCAAGGAAATAGCAGAAGCATTCTGACCTTTCCTAGGATCAAAAAATAAAACAAATAGACTGGAAGTCTTCCTGAAATGTTTAGTAGCTTCCACATAATATTTCAAAGCTCTTACCACATCCAAAGAATGTAAGGATCTTTCCAAAGAATTCTTAGGATTAGGACATAAGGAAGGGACAACAATTTCTCTACTAATGTTGTTAGAATTCACAACCTTGGGTAAAAATTGAAAAGAAGGCCGCAAAACTGCATTATCCTGATGTAAAATCAGAAAAGGAGACTCACAAGAAAGAGCAGATAGCTCAGAAAATCTTCTAGCAGAAGAGATAGCCAAAAGGAACAACACTTTCCAAGAAAGTAGTTTAATGTCCAAAGAATGCATAGGCTCAAATGGAGGAGCCTGTAAAGCCTTCAGAACCAAATTAAGACTCCAAGGAGGAGAAATTGATTTAATGACAGGCTTAATACGAACTAAAGCTTGTACAAAACAGTGAATATCAGGAAGTATAGCAATCTTTCTGTGAAATAAAACAGAAAGAGCGGAGATTTGACTTTTCAAGGAACTTGCAGACAAACCCTTATCCAAACCATCCTGAAGGAACTGTAAAATTCTAGGAATTCGAAAAGAATGCCAGGAGAATTTATGAGAAGAACACCATGAAATGTAAGTCTTCCAAACTCTATAATAAATCTTTCTAGAGACAGACTTACGAGCTTGTAACATAGTAATAATCACTGAATCAGAGAAACCTCTATGACTTAGAACTAAGCGTTCAATTTCCATACCTTCAAATTTAATGATTTGAGATCCTGATGGAAAAACGGACCTTGAGATAGTAGGTCCGGCCGTAACGGAAGTGGCCAAGGCGGGCAACTGGACATCCAAACCAGATCTGCATACCAAAACCTGTGTGGCCATGCTGGAGCCACCAGCAACACCAAAGACTGTTCCATGATGATTTTGGAGATCACTCATCGAAGGAGAACTAGAGGCGGAAAGATGTAAGCAGCCTGATAACACCAAGGAAGTGTCAGTGCATCCACTGCTTCCGCCTGAGCATCCCTGGACCTGGACAGGTATCTGGGAAGTTTCTTGTTTAGATGAGAGGCCATGAGATCTATCTCTGGAAGACACCACATCTGAACAATCTGAGAAAACGCATCTGGATGGAGAGACCACTCCCCTGGATGTAAAGTCTGGCGGCTGAGATAATCCGCCTCCCAATTGTCTACACTTGGGATATGCACCGCAGAGATTAGACAGGAGCTGGATTCCGCCCAAGCAAGTATTCGAGATACTTCTTTCATAGCTTGAGGACTGTGAGTCCCACCCTGATGATTGACATAAGCCACAGTTGTGATATTGTCTGTCTGAAAACAAATGAACGGTTCTCTCTTTAGCAGAGGCCAAGACTGAAGAGCCCTGAGAATTGCACGGAGTTCTAAAATATTTATTGGTAATCTCGCCTCTTGAGATTTCCAAACCCCTTGTGCTGTCAGAGATCCCCAAACAGCTCCCCAACCTGAAAGACTTGCATCTGTTGAGATCACAGTCCGGGTTGGCCGAACAAATGAAGCCCCTTGAACCAAACAATGGTGATCTATCCACCATGTCAGAGATTGTCGTACATTGGGATTCAAGGATATTAATTGTGATATCTTTGTATAATCCCTGCACCATTGATTCAGCATGCAAAGCTGTAGAGGCCTCATATGAAAATGAGCAAAGGGGATCGCGTCCGATGCTGCAGTCATGAGACCTAAAACTTCCATGCACATAGCCACTGAAGGGAATGACTGCGACTGAAGGTGCCAGCATGCTGCGACCAATTTTAAATGTCTCTTGTCTGTTAGAGACAGAGTCATGGACACTGAATCTATCTGGAAGCCTAAAAAGGTGACCCCAAACCTTGTTCCTGAGGAGGAACTGGCATGATTACCCCTGAAGACTCCAGATCTGAAACACACTTCAGAAAAGTCTGAGCTTTTACTGGATTTACAGGGATGCGTGAGAGAAAAAATCTTCTCACAGGAGGTCTTACTTTGAATCCTATTCGATACCCCTGAGAGACAATGCTTTGAATCCAATGATTTTGGACAGATTTTATCCAAAAATCCTTGAAAAACCTTAATCTGCCCCTACCAGCTGAGCTGGAATGAGGGCAGCACCTTCATGCGGACTTAGGGGCAGACTTTGGTTTCCTAAATGGCTTGGATTTATTCCAATTAGAGGAAGGCTTCCAACTGGAAGCAGATTTCTTGGGAGGAGGATTGAGTTTTTATTCCTTATTTTGACGAAAGGAACGAAAACTGTTAGAAGCCTTAGATTTACCCTTAGGTTTTTTATCCTGAGGCAAGAAAACTCCTTTTCCCCCAGTGATAGTTGAAATAATAGAATCCAACTGAGAACCAAATAAATTATTACCTTGGAAAGAAAGAGATAGTAATATAGATTTAGATGTCATATAAGCATTCCAAGATTTAAACCACAAAGCTCTTCTAGCTAATACAGCTAAAGACATGGATCTAACATCAATTTTGATAATATCAAAAATGGCATCACAAATAAAATTATTAGCATGTTGCAGTAAGCGAGTAATGCTAGATATGTCAGGATCCAAATCTTGTTGTGCTAAATTCTCCAACCAAAAAGTTGAGGTAGCCACAACATCAGCCAAAGAAATAGCAGGTCTGAGAAGATGACCTGAATATAAATAGGCCTTCCTTAGATAGGATTCAAGCTTCCTATCTAAAGGATCCTTAAAGGAAGTACTATCTTCCATAGGAATAGTGGTACGTTTAGCAAGAGTAGAAATAGCCCCATCAACTTTGGGGATTTTTCCCCAAAACTCTTTTTTTCCCTTAAACCTTGAAGAAGGAATAAAAGAAGTACCTGGCTTATTCCATTCCCTAGAAATCATATCAGAAATAGCCTCAGGAATAGGAAAACCCCCCGGGGAAACAACAGGAGGTTTAAAAACAGCATTTAAACGTTTATTAGACTGAACGTCAATAGGACTGGTTACCTCAATATCCAAAGTAATTAACACTTCTTTTAATAAAGAACGGATATACTCTATTTTAAATAAATAAGTAGATTTGTCAGTGTCAATGTCTGAGGAAGGATCTTCTGAATCAGATAGATCCTCATCAGAAGAGGATAAATTATTATGTTGCTGGTCATTTGAAATTTCATCAGCTAAATGAGAAGTTTTAAAAGACCTTTTAAGTTTATTAGAAGGTGGAAATGCAGACAAAGCCTTCAGAATAGAATCAGATACAAATTCTTTAAAATTTACAGGTATATCATGTACATTAGAAGTTGAAGGAACTGCAACTGGCAATGTACTATTACTGATGGAAACACTATCTGCATGTAAAAGTTTATCATGACAACTATTACAAATGACATTTGGAGGAATAATTTCTACACTTTTACAACAAATGCACTTAGCTTTGGTAGAACCAATGTCAGGCAGCAATGTTCCAGCAGAAACTTCTGAGGCAGGATCAGATTGGGACATCTTGCTCAATGTAAGAGAAAAAAACAACATATAAAGCAAAATTATCTATTTCCTTATATGACAGTTTCAGGAATGGGAAAAAATGCAAAAGCATAGGCCTCTGATAGAGAAAAAAGCAAGAGGCAAACATCAATGGGGTATTGAAATAATGCAAAAAAAAATGGCGCCAAGTATGACGCACAACGTAACGTAAACTTTTTTGGTGCAAAAAATAACCGGAAATGACACACTTGCATCACTAATGACGAAGTTGCGTCATAAACGTCTTTTTCCGCGTCAAAAAAAATTTGCGCCAAGAATGACGCAATAAAGTTTAGCATTTGACGCACCCGCGGGCCTAATACCCGCAATAGCAAGAAAGTAGTCAATTGAAAAAAAGACTAAACCCCAGGTAAGAAATAAATTTCTTAAATGTTTAAATTCCCCAAATATGAAACTGACAGTCTGCTGAAGGAAATACATGTGGCCCTCGGTTTACGACGGTTCAATTTGCACCGTTTCAGAATAACGCCCTTTTTATTGCTATTGAAAAGCATTGACTGCTATTAAAAAGCATTAGCACATGCATACATTAAAATAGCCAGTAGGTGGAGCTGTCCGCTTGTGTTGCAGCAAACACATGCAAAGAAAAGCAAGCCAGACATGATCAATGGATCAGCTTTCAAAGGAACAAGATCTAGCAGCCACTTTCCTTAGCTGCAGACTCAATGCAGAGAACTGGGCAAGTAAAAAACTTATTTTTCCAATAAACTTAGTTTGATGATAATGTAGTCTGTTGTGTGATTAAACACAGGCAGGCTAATCAGTGTATAACCAGACCTGAGCAATGGATCCGTTTTTAAAGGAACAAGATCTAGCAGCCACTTCCCTTAGCTGCAGAAAAATGCAAGTAAAAAAATGTTTTTCTACATTAAACTTAGTTTGATGATGATACAGTCTGTTGTGTGATTTTGTTTTTGTTCATTAAACTTAGATTGATGATGATACAGTCTGTGTTTGTCTGATAATTTCATTAGGTGCGGTTTAGCAAATGTTTTTGTTTATTAAACTTAGTTTGATGATGATACAATCTACAGTATATTATTAGGTTTATAATGCTGTTTACCATTTAAAGTCTTCATTTCAAAGCTTTAAATATAATGTATTAGGTGTTACTTATGTCAATTTTGAGAGAGGCCTGGAACCTAACTCCCTCACTTCCCATTGACTTACATTATAAACTGGGTTTCAGTTTACAACGGTTTCAATTTACAACCATTCCTTCTGGAACCTAACCCCGGCGTAAACTGAGGGCTACCTGTACATGAACCTGACTCAAAGCTATAGGACACGGATGAAGGGAGGGACAAGGCAGGCACTTAAACGGAAGGCACCACTGCCTGTAAGACCTTTCTCCCAAAAATAGCCTCCGAAGAAGCAAAAGTATCAAATTTGTAGAATTTAGAAAAAGTATGAAGCGAAGACCAAGTCGCCGCCTTACAAATCTGTTCAACAGAGGCCTCATTTTTAAAAGCCCATGTGGAAGCCACCGCTCTAGTGGAATGAGCTGTAATTCTTTTAGGAGGCTGCTGGCCAGCAGTCTCATAAGCTAAGCGGATTAAGCTTCTTAGCCAAAAAGAAAGAGAAGTTGCCGAAGCCTTTTGGCCTCTCCTCTGTCCAGAGTAGACAACAAACAAAGCAGATGTTTGACGAAAATCTTTCGTAGCTTGTAAATAAAACTTTAAAGCATGAACCACATCAAGGTTGTGTAATAGACATTCCTTATTTGAAGAAGGATTAGGAAATAATGAAGGAACAACAATCTCCTGATTGATATTCTTATTATATACCACTTTAGGAAGAAACCCAGGTTTGGTACGTAAAACTACCTTATCTGCATGGAAAATCAGATAAGGGGAATCACACTGTAAAGCAGATAACTCCGAAACTCTTCGAGCCGAGGAGATAGCTACTAAAAACATAACTTTCCAAGATAAAAGTTTAATATCTATGGAATGCAAAGGTTCAAACGGAACCCCTTGAAGAACTAAATTTAAACTCCATGGCGGAGCAACAGGTTTAAACACAGGCTTGATTCTAACCAAAGCCTGACAAAACGCCTGGACGTCTGGAACCTCAGCCAGACGTTTGTGCAAAAGAATAGACAGAGCAGAAATCTGTCCCTTTAGGGAACTAGCTGACAATCCCTTCTTCAATCCCTCTTGGATAAAGGATAATATCCTAGGAATCCTGACTTTACTCCATGAGTAACCCTTGGATTCACACCAATGAAGATATTTACACCATATCTTATGATAGATTTTCCTGGTGACAGGCTTTCGAGCCTGAATTAAGGTATCAATTCCACGCTTTGATAGAATCAAGTGTTCAATCTCCAAGCAGTCAGACGCAGAGAAATTAGATTTGGATGTTTGAAGGGACCTAGAAGTAGAAGGTCCTGCCTTAGCAGCAGAGTCCATGGTGGAAAGGATGACATGTCCACCAGATCTGCATACCAAGTCCTGCGTGGCCACGCAGGAGCTATCAAAATCACCAAAGCTCTCTCCTGCTTGATCTTGGCAATCAGACGAGGGAGCAGAGGAAACGGTTTAAACACATAAGCCAGGCTGAAGGACCAGGGCGCTGCTAGAGCATCTATCAGCGCTGCCTTGGGATCCCTGGACCTGGACCCGTAACGAGGAAGCTTGGCGTTCTGACGAGACGCCATGAGATCCAGTTCTGGTTTGCCCCATAGTTGAATCAACTAGGCAAATACCTCCGGATGAAGCTCCCACTCCCCCGGATGAAAAGTCTGCCGACTTATAAAATCCACCTCCCAGTTCTCTACTCCTGGGATATGGATAGCTGAGAGATGGCAAGAGTGAACCTCTGCCCATAGAATTATCTTTGAAACCTCCTGATGGTTGATATAGGCTACAGTCGTGATGTTGTCCAACTGAAATCTGATGAACCTGACCGCAGCTAGCTGAGGCCAAGCGTGAAGAGCATTAAATATCGCTCTTAGTTTCAGAATGTTTATCGGAAGGAGGGCCACGAACCCTGAGCCTTCAGGGAGTTCCAGACTGCACCCCAGCCCAGAAGGCTGGCATCTGTCGTCACTATAGTCCATTCTAGCCTGCGGAAACTCATTCCTCTGGACAGATGGACCCGAGATAGCCACCAGAGAAGAGAATCCCTGGTCTCTTGATTCAGATTTAGTAGAGGCGACAAATCTGTGTAATCCCCATTGCACTGATTGAGCATGCAAAGTTGCAGTGGTCCGAGATGTAGACGGGCAAACGGAACTATGTCCATTGCCGCTACCATTAAGCCGATTACTTCCATACACTGAGCCACTGACGGCCGAGAAGTGGAATAAAGAGCACAGCAGGAAGTTAGAAGCTTTGACAACCTGACCTCTGTCAGAAAAATTTTCATTTCTAATCAATCTTTCAGAGTTCCTAGGAAGGAAACTCTTGTGAGAGGGGAGAGAGAACTCTTTCCTTCGTTCACCTTCCACCCGTGAGACCTCAGGAATGCCAGAACAATGTCCGTATGGGAACTGGCGATTTGGAAAGTCGACGCCTGTATCAGAATGTCGTCTAGGTAAGGGGCCACTGCTATGCCCCGCGGCCTTAGAACCACCAGAAGGGACCCTAGAACCTTCGTAAAGATTCTTGGTGCCGTGGCCAACCCGAAGGGAAGAGCCACAAACTGGTAATGCCTGTCTAGGAAGGCGAACCTGAGAAACTGATGATGATCTCTGTGTATCGGAATGTGTAGATAAGCATCCTTTAAGTCCACGGTAGTCATATATTGACCCTCCTGGATCATAGGTAGGATGGTTCGAATAGTCTCCATCTTGAAGGATGGGACCCTGAGAAATTTGTTTAGGATCTTGAGATCCAAGATTGGTCTGAAAGTTCCCTCTTTTTTGGGAACTATAAACAGATTTGAATAGAAGCCCTGCCCCTGTTCCTCCCTTGGAATTGGGTGGATCACTCCCATAATTAGTAGGTCTTGAACGCAATGTAAGAATGCCTCTCTCTTTATCTGGTATGCAGATAATTGTGAGAGATGAAATCTCCCCTTTGGAGATGAAGCTTTGAAATCCAGAAGATATCCCTGGGAAACAATCTCCAGAGCCCAGGGATCCTGGACGTCTCTTGCCCAAGCCTGGGCGAAGAGCGAAAGTCTGCCCCCCACTAGATCCGGTCCCCGATCGGGGGCTACTCCTTCATGCTGTCTTAGAGGCAGCAGCAGGTTTTTTGGCCTGCTTCCCCTTGTTCCAAGCCTGGTTAGGTCTCCAGACTGGCTTGGACTGGGCAAAATTTCCCTCTTGTTTTGCAGTAGAGTAAGTTGAAGCTGCGCCACTCTTGAAGATTCAAAAGGAACGAAAATTAGTCTGTTTGGTCCTTAATTTGTTGGACCTATCCTGGGGAAGGGCGTGACCTTTTCCTCCAGTAATATCAGAAATGATCTCCTTCAGTCCAGGCCTGAATAGGGTCTGCCCTTTGAAGGGGATGTTGAGAAGTTTAGACTTTGAAGTAACGTCAGCTGACCAGGATTTAAAGCCATAGCGCCCTACGCGCCTGAATGGCAAAACCTGAATTCTTAGCCGTTAGCTTGGTTAAATGAAAAACGGCGTCAGAAATAAATAAATTGGCTAACTTAAGAGCTTTAAGCCTGTCTAGGATATTATCTAACGGGGTCTCTACCTGTAGAGCCTCCTCAAGAGACTCGAACCAGAAAGCCGCTGCAGCAGTGACTGGGGCAATGCATGCAAGAGGCTGGAGAATAAAACCTTGTTGTATAAAGATTTTCTTAAGGAAACCCTATAATTTTATCCATTGGATCTAGGAAAGCACAACTGTCCTCGACAGGGATAGTTGTGCGCTTAGCTAGGGTAGAGACTGCTCCCTCCACCTTAGGGACCGTCTGCCACGAGTCCCGTGTTGCGGCATCTATAGGAAACATCTTTTTAAAAGCAGGAGGGGGAGAGAACGGTACACCTGGTCTATCCCATTCCTTAGTAATAATTTCTGAAAACCTCTTAGGGATTGGAAAAACGTCAGTGTAAACAGGCACTGCAAAGTATTTGTCCATTTTACACAATTTCTCTGGGACTACAATGGTGTTACAGTCATCCAGAGTCGCTAAAACCTCCCTGAGCAACAAGTGGAGGTGTTCAAGCTTAAATTTAAACGCTGTCATTTCAGAGTCAGACTGAAGTAACACCTTCCCTGAATCAGAAATGTCACCCACAGATAGAAGCTCTCCTGCTTCGGCTTCTGCACATTGTGAGGGTATATCAGACATAACTACTAAAGCATCAGAAAGCTCTGTATTTGTTCTAGCCCCAGAGCTGTCTCGCTTTCCTTGTAACCCTGGCAGTTTGGACAATACCTCTGTGAGGGTATGATTCATAACTGCCACCATGTCTTGTAAGGTAAACGCATTGGACGTGCTAGATGTACTTGGCGTCACTTGAGCGGGAGTTATAGGTTCTGACACGTGGGGAGAGCTAGATGGCATAACCTCCCTTTTGTCAGTCTGAGAAACCTCTGGTGATAAATCTTTAAAAGCCATAATATGGTCTTTATAACTTATAGAAAGGTCAGTACATTTGGTACACATTCTAAGAGGGGGTTCCACAATGGCTTCTAAACATAATGAACAAGGAGTTTCCTCTATCTCAGACATGTTTAACAGACTAGTAATGAGACCAGCAAGCTTGGAAAACACTTTAATAAATGTGAAAAAGCAATTATACACAAACGGTACTGTGCCTTTAAGAGAAAAAAACTACCACATAAACTGCAAAACAGTGTTAAAAAGTAGTAAACTCTACAAAATTTTTACAGTGTGTATAAGGGACTAAAGCAGCATTGCACCCACTTGGAAATGGATGATTAACCCCATAGGCCCAAAAACGGATTAGAAAAACGCTAAAACCGTTAACAAACAGTCAAACACACTGCCACAGCTCTGCTGTGGCTCCTACCTGCCCTTAAACACGATTTTTGCAGGAAAAAAACCCTCTATAGTGGTCCTAGATACCAGAGGACTCCTTTAGGGAAGCTGGATGTCTCAGTCTGAAAATCAACTGTGCATTTAGAGCGTGAAAATAGGCCCCTCCCACCATGCACTCAATGTCAGAGGGCCTTAAAAAAGTACTCCTAGGAGTAATCTAACTAGCCATGTGGAAAACTAGGCCCCAAATAAAGATTTATCACCCTCAGAGAAAAAACTTTTTTCTATAAACCATGCAAATGTTTTTACACTAAGTAATATGAGTATTAACATGAATATTACCCTTTTTTGCAAGCATGATCCCAGTCATTGTTAAATCACTGTATCAGGCTTACCTCAAATATACCAGGCACTGTCAGCATTTTCTAGACCTTATCTCTCTAGAAAAAAATATACTGAACATATCTCAAAGCAGGTAATCTGCAGACCGTCCCCCCAACTGAAGTTTTCTTTCCATACTCTTCAGTTATGTGTGAGAAGAGCAATGGACCTTAGTTACAAACCGCTAAGATCATCAAACCTCCAGGCAGAATTATTCTTCCAATTTCTGCCTGAGAGTAAAACAGTACAACGCCTGTACCGTTTAAAAATAAACTCTTGATTGAAGGTAAAAACTACACTAAGTCACCACATATCTCTTGATACTTCCTTTCTTGTCGAGAGCTGCAAGAGAATGACTGGGGGTGGCAGTTAGGGGAGGAGCTATATAGACAGCTCTGCTGTGGGTGTCCTCTTGCAGCTTCCTGTTGGGAAGGAGAATATCGCACAAGTAATGGATGAACCTGTGGACTGGATACACCTTTACAAGAGAAACATACTTACTAAAAGACACCCATCCACATATAGCAGATAGCCAAACCAGTACTAAAACAGTTATTAGTAGAGGTAATGGTAAATTGAGAGTATATCGTCGATCTGAAAAGGGAGGTAGGAGATGAATCTCTACAACCGATAACAGAGAACCCATGAAAAAGACCCCCGTTAGAGAAATCATCGTATTCAATAGGTGATACTCCCTTCACGTCTCTCTGACATTCGCTGTACTCTGAGAGGAATCGGGCTTCAACAATGCTGAGAAGCGCATATCAACGTAGAAATCTTAGCACAAACTTACTTCACCACCTCCATAGGAGACAAAGTTTGTAAAAACTGAATTGTGGGTGTGGTGAGGGGGTGTATTTATAGGCATTTTGAGGTTTGGGAAACTTTGCCCCTCCTGGTAGGATTGTATATCCCATATGTCACTAGTTCATGGACTCTTGCCAATTACATGAAATAAATCCCATCAGCTCTGTCAGAGAGAAACGCCTGAGGTAACATCTCAAAGTAAATGCCCACCTGGGGCAAAAACCCTCTGCACTGATTAGGATCGCCTCCATAACGCTAAGGTAGAGGTGCAGAACCGGACATGCTCCTGGTAGGACTAGGTGCAGCAGCGGAAACAGGAGCAGCCATAACTTGCGGGACACTTTGGTCAAGTGCAGTGCAGTGCGAGTCAGCAGGGTTTGCAGGGCTAATGCAAATTGATCCAAGCAGTGATCCTGTTCAATTATGGCAGGTAAAGGTGGATTATTAGCACCATCAGGATTCATGGCCCTTGCGTAATGTCAGGGTGCCAGGAATCAGACTGAGACGAGAAGTGCAAAAATAATCACACCTTTATTAATAGCAAAAAATAATAAAAAGTCCACAAGTCAAATAACAAGCCAGGAATCAAAACCAGAGCTGGTAGTCAGACGAGCTGAGTCAGGAGCCAAAGCGAGTAGTCAGACGAACCGGAATCAGGAACAAGGAGAACAGCAGAGTAAGGAACAAGCCAGGGATCAGGAACCAGGGACGTCAGACTGCCAGGTAATACACAGAAGCTCTCACAAACAGGTCTGAGACAACGCAAGGGCAAAGCATACTGAACAGAGGCCCTTTAAATAATAAGTGATGATATCACAATTCTGAGACTGCATCCTGTCTCACACGGATGATGTACACCAGTCTGGCCATAAAAGGAAGTGCAGGAAATGAGCAGCATCACACAGTATGCACCAGAGTCAGCAAGAGAGGTGAGTAAAATGGCTGCCAGCAGCACATGGCAAACAAAACAGGGAAAAAACCCTGACAAATATAGACTTATAAGATGTAGATCTTAACCCCATAAATATTTTCTAAAACTATTTATGGCACTATAAAAATTATAGATCTCTATGTAGCTTTTTCCCCCATAAAATTATTTATGTATAGTTTAGAATATGCACTTTTAAATCTCACATACAAATTCTTTTAACAGCATCATTTACATAAACTATAAAAAAAACTAAAACGAACAACAACTATCTTTGACAACGATTTAAAGCCCAAAGACACACTAAAAACATATATTTTGCTAATCAAGCTTAAGCACATTTACCTGCAGGTTTTAAATTCTTTTGAGCTAGATTGAACAACAGGAAAAACAGGAGCCAAGATCCCTGATCTAGATGTTGCAGAGGAAATTATTGTTGAATGCTGCATGTTTTCTGTGGAAGGACTGGACTTTAGGAAGAACCTGTTGAAGATCATTTGTTACTGGTTATGAATTGTTTCAAAAGGAAGGATGCTTTTTTTTATACACTTTTAAGAAATAAGGATACCACTAACGTAAACTCTTCTGATTAAATAGAAAATACGAAACAGAATAACATACTGCAACAATTGTCCGATTTGTGCGAAACAGTATCTAAATGACACTTGGGGCTTCAATCCCCACTTCCCTTTATGTTCCCAGCAGCCAGGAACGGTAATCAGTGCTGCAAACAATGTCCTCTTTAGAATAGCCAGAAGTAGGAACATATGCTGTGATCATTGCATCAGCAATCGCTGTTCCAGGAAGTCTCCACTTATTCTTACAAACCCTGCCACAGTCAGCACGAGCACCATTACCAGATTATCTAAGCCCTGTCCCCAAACTAAATCTTTTATAATTATTTATGGTACACAAATGTTATTATATAAGAAATACTTCTGCTTTACAAACTGTAACCTGCAACACTATAGTGAATAGTGCCAGAAATCTACAGTGCATACTCCCAATATTAACCTTTTACTGTCAGAAGGTATTTTACTTGTGTCTCTTTATATCAATGTAGTGTTTAGATACCTCAAGCAATAGTTTTAAAAATAAAATAAAAGTGAATAGTGTTCTTGTTCCTACCGGCCAGGACGACGTAGGTCTCGGATTTCAATGTTTAGAGACGGTAAAAAGGGGTTACCACAGAAAGGACATGTGGTGTTGAGGTTTGAGTCGTCTGCTGTCCAGCCTGCCATTATCTCCTCATCATAAACAAGACAGTCACATGTTAAACAACGTGAACAGCTGGAGATCAGAACCTGCAGAGGAGATTGATGCAGTTATAAGCTAAGAAGAAAATTTACTTTAGTAGACGTCACATTTTCCCAAATGAAAGAGTTTTCCGTTAAAATTCACACAGAAACAACAATTAATGTGTTAGGGCATGTATTTTTTTTCATTAGAGACCTTATATAAATATGTAAAAAAATCCTTGCAGCTACAAAGCAGGACTGAGTCAATGATTAGCAAGGTCTCCACTTTTGATTGGCTGACCGGCCTTGCCCTGTTCATATGCTGCAAAGCTTGCAGCTCTCAAGCAGGACCATATAGTAACCTAGTCTCACAAATGCAAAAAAGTAAATGATCTAATGAATTAGAGCATTTCATTTTACATTTAAATGTCCCATTAATATGTGCTACAAAAGATTTGCTCAACTTGATATCAAAATAAAAAGATTCACACTATAATAAATTCTAACAAAGATTATAATTACAGACTATTACTAACTCCATCTACATTTGTAACTTTTCTATGTAGAGTTTATTCTGTAATGAATCAACATCTTTATAAAGTTGACACAAGAGCATCAGAAATCTATAATTACACACCTCCATAGCATAATTTTGAAAAATGCTGCTACTGCTAGAATTGGAAGGAGAGGGAAGCTCGGGTTTGTAGTTTAGCGAAACTCTGGAAGGTGAATCTGTGGAACAGAACAAGAAGACATTGATGTGTGTGAGATACTGTTACACATTATGGTTTTCCTGATTCTTACAAACCCACAATCAAATCTCACCACTGTTGTACAGCTGTCTGGATATACCATCTTGGGAAGTGTTGCTCTCCAGGCTGCTTCGACTTACTCCAATTGCTTTTGTTCTAGCAGTAATTTCATTCTCATTCATGGAGCCAACACCTTCAAAATCATCTTCATTTAAGGAATTTGATTCAGTGTCTACAGCACCACCAGAAGACATACTTGCTCGATCAAAGTTTTGATCCTGAAGCAGACAATACACATAGATATTAAGATAACTAGTTGTTTTGAGATGTAACATCAATTACACTTCTTATAATTTTTAGAAACAGTTTCTCTTTATAGCCCCAATGTTAAAAGCATTTTGACAATAGCGATATTTTAAAAAGGTATCAGTCTTGTAATTGAAATTATCTGTGAAATTATATAAAGGGCTGAAATCAGTGTTTGAAGGCAGTCCTGCCAAGAGGTGTTTAGTATTTTTCTCAGTGGGAGTCGATGCTTCTGACACTGGAGGAATTTTAAAAACAGCAACCACAAGTCAGAACATGCTGAGATCTGAGATGTCATTGCAGAAAATGCAGCATGTCAGCAGAAAGAACGGGACATTCAGGAACTGTTACCACTTTTGCTTTGCAGTCCTGCTCTTCAAACAGCGCTGTGTTCTGGCTGCACTGTCTAAGTTTATCTTACCACATCGCAGCCAGAGAGGGTAGTGTTGTTTGAAGAGGACAGTCAAATACAGAGTAGTATTGTAAAGCAGCAGTGCATTGATTGCAGACCAGAAAAGCTTAGGGAGAAACAGTCATCAAAGCTGTGACTCCTGAATGTAGGTTCTTGTGAGCAAAGCACCTTTTTATTACTACATGTTTTACCTTATAATTATGGGATGTTAGACCAAGAGCAAAGGAAACAAATGTATTCAAGAGATATTTAAAAAAAAAATCCTATTGTTCTCAACAGATAATTTGTAACACAGTTTTCAACTGTTTCAATTTATTGTTAAAAATAACATATTGTAATTGAGCTGGTGCTTTAGTGTAACTGCCTAATTTAAAATTGAATTTCATTTTAAATTGACCTTCAGAAACATTTTCACTATAAAAAAAATATAATTACAGAAAGTAAAAAAACTAAATTTATGCTTACCTGATAAAGTCTTTTCTTTCCTGGCATGGAGAGTACACAAATCCATTCAATTACTAGTGGTAATTCAACTCCTGTCCACTAGGAGGAGGCAAAGAACACCCCAGCAGAGCTGTTAAGTATCACTCCCACTTCCCATAAACCCCTAGTCATTCAGCCGAAGGAATATGGAAAAAAAGAGAACACAAGGGTAAAGAGGTGCCTGAGGTTTAAACAAAAAAAGCTGTCTTAAATCAATTAAAGGTAAGCATAAATTTTGTTTTCTTTCCAATGGCATGGAGAGTCCACAAATCCATTCATTTACTAGTGGGAACCAATACCCAAGAAGCTAGAGGACACAGAATGGAAAGGAGGGAGAACAAGACAGGCAGACCTAAACAGAAGGCACCACCGCTTAAAGAACTTTTCCCCCAAAAGAAGCCTCAGCTGAGGCAAAAAACAACGAAGTTGTAGAATTCGGAAAAAGTATGCAACGAAGACCAAGAGGCCCCTTTGTAGAGCTGAACCTCATTTTGAAAGGCCCAAGAAGAAGAGACAGCTCTAGTGGAATGAGCTGAAATTCTCTCAGGAGGCTGTTGTCCAGCTGTCTCAGAAGCCAACCAAATAACACTTCTTAACCAAAAAGACAGAGAAGAAGAAGTGGCCCTCTGGTCTTTACAATTACCAGAGAATACCACAAAAAAGGTCAGTAGATTGTTGAAAAACTCTAGTCGCCTACAGATAGAACTTTAAAGCACGCACAACATCCAGGTCATGCAACAGACGTTCCTTCTTAGGAGGAGGATTAGGACAAAACGAGGAATGACAAGTTCCTGATCGATATTGCGGTCCGACATCTCCTTAGTATGAAGGACCGCCTTATTCGCGTGATATAAGGTAAAGGGGATCACACTGCAGAGCCGAAAACTCGGAGACTCTACGAGCAGAAAAATAGCGAGAAGAAACAAACTTTCCAAGATAATATTTAATATCAACAGAGTGCATAGGTTTAAACGAAGCCTGCTGCAGAACCCTAAGAACAAGATTAGGTCTCCATGGAGAAGCAACAGTTAAAAACACAGGCCTGATTCTGACCAAGGCCTGAACAAAAGATTGAACATCTGGCAAGTCTGCAAGACATTTATTCAAAATAATCGACAAGGCAGGAATCTGACCCTTCAGAGCACTGCCTGACAAGCCTTTCTCCAGGCCTTCCACAAGAAAGGACAGGATGCGGGGAACTCTCACCCGACTCCAAGAGAAACCCCTAGATTCGCACCAAGCATGGTTTCACTGCTGGAAGATCATGCCTGACTAATCTAATTGATTTCTTTGACCATGTAACTAAAATAATAGAACAGGGAGGAGCCGTAGATGTTGCATATCTAGACTTTAGCAAAGCATTTGACACCGTCCCACACAACAAACTTATTCACAAAATGTATTGCCCTGGAATAGATGCTAAGATTGTTAAATGGGTAGAATGCTGGCTTAAAGATAGACGACAGAGGGTTTCAATTAATGGAGTACATTCAAATGAGGCATCAGTTACTAGTGGTGTTCCCCAAGGGTCAGTTCTTGGGCCTGTTTTGTTTAACATGTTCATAAGTGATATTGGAAGTGGGCTTAAGGGGAAGATTTGCTTGTTTGCTGATGATACAAACATTTGTAACAGGGTAGATGTTCCAGGAGGAGTTGATCAAATGAACTGTGATATTAATAAACTAGAGGACTGGTCAAATAAATGGGATCTGAAATGTAATATTACCAAGAGCAAAATTATGCATATAGGATCCAAAAACCCAAAGGCCAATTATAGTCTCAATGGTACATTACTGACTGTAATTAAAGAAGAAAGGGATTTGGGAATTATTATTTCAGATGATTTAAAATTTGGTACACAATGCCGCAGTGCAGCCAGCAAGGCCAGTCAAATGCTTGGTTGCATTGGAAGAGGTTTTAGTAGCAGAAATAGCAAGGTTCTTATGCCACTTTACAGATCATTAGTTAGACCAAATATGGAATACTGTGTACAGTTCTGGAGACCATATCTTCAGAAAGATATAAATAAACTAGAAGCTGTCCAAAGGAGGGCTACTAAAATGGTACATGGTCTAAAATATAAAACGTACAAAGAAAGACTCAGATCTAAATATGTATAGTTTAGAGGATAGAAGGGAAAGAGGCGACATGATAGAAACCTTCAAATATATGAAGGGACTTAATAAAATAGAAGCTGAAAGCATTTTTCACAAAAAAATAAATGCCAAAACAAAGGGTCACAATCTAAAGTTAGAGTGTAGTAGATTCAGGAGAAATTTGAGGAAGCATTTTTTTTTACAGAAAGGGTGGTGGATTCATGGAATAAACTTCCATTTGAGGTGGTAAACACAAAGACTGTAAAGGAATTCATAAATGCCTGGGACATGCATAAGGCTATCCTAAGGAAAAAGTAACATTTAATATGGGTAGACTTGATGGGCCTTTTTGGTTCTTATCTACAGTCAAATTCTATGTTTCTATGTTTATGCCATACCTTATGGTAATCCTGCGAATTACCAGCTTACAAGCCTGAAGCATGGTATCAATAACCCTGTCTAAAAAAAACCTTCTCTAGACAGGACTAGGTGTTCAATCTCAAAGCAGTCAGCTTCAGAGAATCTTGGATTGAATGCAGGAAAAGAACCCTTAAGAAAAAGGGCCTTCCTCACAGGCAATATCCACGGGAGAAAGGAATACATCTTCACCAGGTCAACAAACAAGACTGTGAGGGCATGCTGGAACAATTAGATCACTGAAGAATGCTCCTGTTAGATACGGGGTATCACCCGAGAAAGGAGTACGAAACGATGAGAATGGACCTCCGTCAAGAAAATTTTAAAGGAAATTGAGTCTAAGATCTATACCCTGCTAAACGAAAAGATGGTGCCTGAACCAACATATCGTCTAGGTACTTAGCCAACGTAATTCCTTGAACTCTGGCCACTGCTAGAAGAGCCCCTAGAACCTTCGTAAAGGGAACAGTGACTTGAAGGATAAAGAGCAAGTGCCTTGTGTGAAGCCTGAGTACGGAAATGGAATTACAACGTATACACACCCGGTCACGAGGTGCACCGTCTAAGCCAGCAAAAAAGGTGCGCCAGTCCAAAAGGACCGCGCAGTCTGATGATAAGGCCTATATGTTCCGAATAGCCCTGAGTCCAAGTAACATAATTTATGTAAGAACTTACCTGATAAATTAATTTCTTTCATATTGGCAAGAGTCCATGAGCTAGTGACATATGGGGTATACAATCCTACCAGGAGGGGCAAAGTTTCCCAAACCTCAAAATGCCTATAAATACACCCCTCACCACACCCACAATTCAGTTTAACGAATAGCCAAGCAGTGGGGTGATAAAGGAGTAGAAAGCATCAACAAAGGAAATTTGGAAATAATTGTGCTTTATACAAAAAATCATAACCACCATAAAAAGGGTGGGCCTCATGGACTCTTGCCAATATGAAAGAAATGAATTTATCAGGTAAGTTCTTACATAAATTATGTTTTCTTTCATGTAATTGGCAAGAGTCCATGAGCTAGTGACATATGGGATATCAATACCCAAGATGTGGAGTCTTCCACTCAAGAGTCACTAGAGAGGGAGGGAATAAAATAAAAACAGCCATATACAGCTGAAAAAACTAGTCCACAACCCAAAAAAATAAGTTTATTTCCATTTGAAAGAAAAAAACTTAAATCAAAAGCAGAAGAATCAAACTGAAAAAGCTGCCTGAAGAACTTTTCTACCAAAAACTGCTTCCGAAGAAGGAAATACATCAAAACGGTAGAATTTAGTAAATGTATGCAAAGAGGACCAAGTTGCTGCTTTGCAAATCTGATCAACTGAAGCTTCATTCTTAAAAGCCCACGAAGTGGAGACTGATCTAGTAGAATGAGCTGTAATTCTATGAGGCGGGGCTTGACCCGACTCCAAATAAGCTTGAAGAATCAAAAGCTTTAACCAAGAGGCCAAGGAAATAGCAGAGGCCTTCTGACCTTTCCTAGGAAAATATAACAAATAGACTAGAAGTCTTCCTGAAATCTTTAGTAGCTTCAACATAATATTTCAAAGCTCTCACCACATCCAAAGAATGTAAGGATCTTTCCAAAGGATTCTTAGGATTAGGAGACAAGGAAGGGACAACTATTTCTCTACTAATGTTGTTAGAAGTCACAACCTTAGTAAAAAATTCAAAAGAAGTACGCAAAACCGCCTTATCCTGATGAAAAATCAGAAAAGGAGATTCACAAGAAAGAGCAGATAGCTCAGAAACTCTTCTAGCAGAAGAGATGGCCAAAAGGAACAACACTTTCCAAGAAAGTAGTTTAATGCCCAAAGAATGCATAGGCTCAAATAGAGGAGCCTGTAAAGCCTTCAGAACCAAATTAAGACTCCAATGAGGAGAAATTGATTTAATGACAGGCTGAATACGAACTAAAGCCTGTACAAAACAGTGTATATCAGGAAGTATAGCAATCTGTCTGTGAAATAAAACAGAAAGAGCAGAGATTTGTCCTTTCAAGGAACTTGCAGACAAAACCTTATCCAAACCATCCTGAAGAAACTGTAAAATTCTAGGAATTCTAAAAGAATGCCAAGAAAATTTATGAGAACACCATGAAATGTAAGTCTTCCAAACTCTATAATAAATCTTTCTAGAGATAGATTTACAAGCTTGTAACATAGTATTAATCACTGAGTCAGAGAAACCTCTATGACTTAGAACTAAGCGTTCAATTTCCATACTTTCAAATTTAATGATTTGAGATCCTGATGGAAAAACGGACCTTGAGATAGTAGGTCTGGCCGTAACGAAAGTGGCCAAGGCGGGCAACTGGACATCCGAACCAGATACGCATACCAAAACCTGTGTGGCCATGCTGGCGCCACCAGCAACACAAATTATTGTTCCATGATGATTTTGGAAATCACTCTTGGAAGGAGAACTAGAGGCGGGAAGATGTAAGCAGGATGATAACGCCAAAGAAGTGTCAGCGCATCCACTGCTTCCGCCTGAACATCCCTGGACCTGGACAGGTATCTGGGAAGTTTCTTGTTTAGATGAGAGGCCATGAGATCTATCTCTGCAAGACCCCACATCTGAACAAACTGAGAAAACACATCTGGATAGAGGGACCACTCCCCTGGATGTAAAGTCTGGCGGCTGATATAATCCGCTTCCCAATTGTCTACACCTGGGATATGCACCGCAGAGATTAGACAGGAGCTGGATTCAGCCCAAACAAGTATTTGAGATACTTCTTTTATAGCTTGGGGACTGTGAGTCCCACCCTGATGATTGACATATGCCACTGTTGTATTATTGTCTGTCTGAAAACAAATGAACGGTTCTCTCTTTAACAGAGGCCAAAACTGAAGAGCTCTGAGAATTGCACGGAGTTCTAAAATATTTAATGGTAATCTCGCCTCTTGAGATTTCCAAACCCCTTGTGCTGTCAGAGATCCCCAAACAGCTCCCCAACCTGAGAGACTCACATCTGTTGTGATCACAGTCCAGGTTGGCCGAACAAAAGAAGCCCCTTGAACTAAACGATGGTGATCTATCCACCATGTCAGAGAGTGTCGTACATTGGGATTTAAGGATATTAATTGTGATATCTTTGTATAATCCCTGCATCATTGATTCAGCATACAAAGCTGAAGAGGTGTCATGTGAAAATGAGCAAAGGGGATCGCATCCGATGCTGCAGTCATGAGACCTAAAACTTCCATGCACATAGCCACTGAAGGGAATGACTGAGACTGAAGGTGCCGGCAGGCTGCAACCAATTTTAAACGTCTCTTGTCTGTTAGAGACAGAGTCATGGACACTGAATCTATCTGGAAGCCTAAAAAGGTGACCCTTGTCTGAGGAATCAAGAAACTCTTTGGTAAATTGATCCTCTAACCATGTTTCCGAAGAAACAACACTAGTTGATTTGTGTGAGATTCTGCAGAACGTAAAGACTGAGCTAGTACCAAGATATCGTCCAATAAGGAAACACTGCAATACCCTGTTCTCTGATTACTGAGAGTAGGGCACCCAGAACCTTTAAAAAGATTCTTGGAGCTGTTGCTATGCCAAATGGAAGAGCAACAAATTGGTAATGCTTGTCTAGAAAAGAGAATCTCAGAAACTGAAAGTGTTCTGGATGAATCGGAATATGAAGGTATGCATCCTGCAAGTCTATTGTGGACATATAATGTCCTTGCTGAACAAAAGGCAGAATAGTCCTTATGTAAGAGTACCAACTTTCAAGATGGTGACTATAACGATTCAAAATTTTCAGATCCAGAACTGGTCTGAATAAATTTTCCTTCTTTGGGACAAAGAATAGATTTGAATAAAACCCCAAACCTTGTTCCAGAAGAGGAACTGGCATGATTACACCTGAAGACTCCAGGTCTGAAACACACTTCAGGAAAGCCTGAGCTTTTACTGGATTTACTGGGATACGCGAGAGAAAAAATCTTCTCACAGGAGGTCTTACTCTGAATCCTATTCGATACCC
This sequence comes from Bombina bombina, assembly GCF_027579735.1. NCBI lineage: Eukaryota > Metazoa > Chordata > Amphibia > Anura > Bombinatoridae > Bombina > Bombina bombina. The sequence goes on along the minus strand of NC_069504.1, from coordinate 905,788,671 downwards.
TTGAGAGACAATGCTCTGAATCCATTGATTTTGAACAGATTTTATCCAAATATCCTTGAAAAACCTTAATCTGCCCCCTACCAGTTGAACTGGAATGAGGGCCGCACCTTCATGCGGACTTAGGGGCTGACTTTGGTTTCCTAAAAGGCTTGGATTTATTCCAATTTGAGGAAGGCTTCCAATTGGAGGCAGATTCCTTGGGGGAAGGATTTAATTTTTGTTCCTTATTCTGAGGAAAGGAACGAAAACAGTTAGAAGCCTTAGATTTACCCTTAGGTTTTTTTTATCCTGAGCAGAAAAACTCCCTTTCCCCCAGTAACAGTTGAAATAATAGAATCCAACTGGGACCCAAATAAATTATTACCTTGGAAAGAAACAGATAGTAATCTTAGAAATAGATGTCATATCAGCATTCCAGGATTTAAGCCACAAAGCTCTTCTAGCTAAAATAGCTAAAGACATGGATCTAACATCAATTTTGATATAAAAAAATAGCATCATAAATAAAATGATTAGCATATTGCAGTAAGCGAACAATGCTAGATAAGTCAGAATCCAATTCCTGTTGCGCTAAATTCTCCAACCATAAAGTTGATGCAGCCGCAACATCAGCCAAAGAAATTGCCGGTCTAAGAAGATGACCTGAATATAAATAGGCCTTCCTTAGATAAGATTCAAGCTTCCTATCTAAAGGATCCTTAAAGGAAGTACTATCTTCCATAGGAATAGTGGTACATTTAGCAAGAGTAGAAATAGCCCATCAACTCTGGGGATCTTTTCCCAAAACTCTATAGATTTTGCTGGTAAAGGATACAATTTTTTAAACCTTGAAGAAGGAATAAAAGAAGTACCTGGCTTATTCCATTCCTTTAGAAATCATATCAGAAATAGCCTCAGCAATAGGAAAAACCCCTGGAGAAACCACAGGAGGTTTAAAAACAGCATTTAAACGTTTATTAGACTGAATTTCAAGAGGACTGGTTACCTCAATATCTAAAGTAATTAACACTTCTTTTAATAAAGAACGCATATACTCAATTTTAAATAAATAAGTAGATTTGTTAGTGTCAATGTCTGAGGAAGGATCTTCTGAATCAGATAGATCCTCATCAGAAGAGGATAAATTATTATGTTGTTGCTCATTTGAAATTTCATCAACTAAATGAGAAGTTTTAAAAGACCTTTTACATTTATTTGAAGGTGGAAATGCAGACAAAGCCTTCAGAATAGAATCAGAAACAAATTCTTTAAAATTTACAGGTATATCATGCACATTAGAAGTTGAAGGAACTGCAACTGGCAATGTACTATTACTAATGGATACACTATCTGCATGTAAAAGTTTATCATGATAACTATTACAAATGACATTCGGCGAGATAATTTCTACAATTTTACAACAAATGCACTTAGCTTTGTTGAACCGATGTCACGCAGCAATGTTCCAGTAGAAGCTTCTGAGGCAGGATCATGTTGAGACATCTTGCAAAATGTAAGATAAAAAACAACATATAAAGCAACATTATCTATTTCCTTATATGACAGTTTCAGGAATGGGAAAAAATGCAAATAGCCTAGCCCTGTGATAGAAAAAAGCAAGAGGCAAACATCAATGGGGAATAGAAATAATAAAAGTTTGGCGCCAAGTATGATGCACAACGTAACTAAACTTTTTTGGCGCCAAAAAAATAACCGGAAATGACACACTCGCGTCACTAATGACGCAACAGTGTGAAAGGTCTCGGCGTCAAGTATGACGCCGGAAGTGACAAACTTGCGTCATAGACTTACTTTTCCGCAGCAAAAAAATTTTTGCGCCAAGAATGACGCAATAAAGTTTAACATTTGTCGCACCCGCGGGACTAATACCGCCCGCAATTTGTAAGAAGTAGTCAATTGAAAAAAAGACTAAGCCCCAGGTAAGAAATAAATGTCATATTTAAAAGATGTTTATATTCCCCAAATATGAAACTGACAGTCTGCAGAAGGAAATACATGAACCTGACTCATGGCAAATATAAGTACAATACATATATTTAGAACTTTATATAAATGCATAAAGTGCCAAACCATAGCTGAGGTGTCTTAAGAAATAAAAAACATAATTTATGTAAGAACTTACCTGATAAATTAATTTCTTTCATATTAGCAAGAGTCCATGAGCTAGTGACGTATGGGATATACATTCCTACCAGGAGGGGCAAAGTTTCCCAAACCTTAAAATGCCTATAAATACACCCCTCACCACACCCACAATTCAGTTTAACGAATAGCCAAGAAGTGGGGTGATAAGAAAGGAGCGAAAGCATCAAAAAAATAAGGAATTTGAATAATTGTGCTTTATACAAAAAATCATAACCACCACAAAAAGGGTGGGCCTCATGGACTCTTGCTAATATGAAAGAAATGAATTTATCAGGTAAGTTCCTACATAAATTATGTTTTCTTTCATGTAATTAGCAAGAGTCCATGAGCTAGTGACGTATGGGATAGCAAATACCCAAGATGTGGAACTTCCACGCAAGAGTCACTAGAGAGGGAGGGATAAAATAAAGACAGCCAATTCCGCTGAAAAATTAATCCACTACCCAAATCAAAAAAGTTTCAATTTTTATAATGAAAAAAAATGAAATTATAAGCAGAAGAATCAAACTGAAACAGCTGCCTGAAGTACCATTCTACCAAAACTGCTTCTAAAGAAGAGAAAACATCAAAATGGTAGAACATAGTAAAAGTATGCAAAGAAGACCAAGTCATTGCTTTGCAAATCTGATCAACAGAAGCTTCATTCTTAAAAAGCCCAGGAAGTAGAAACTTACCTAGTAGAATGAGCCATAATCCTCTGAGGCGGGAATCCACCCGACTCCAAATAAGCATGATGAATCAAAAGTTTAAGCAAGATGCCAAATAAATGGCAGAAGCCTTTTGACCTTCCTAAAACCAGAAAAGATAAAAAATAGACTAGAAGTCTATCTGAAATCTGAATAGCTTCAACATAGAATTTCAAAAACACTTACCATAGCCAAAGAAAGTAAGAATCTCACCAAAGAAGTCTTAGGAAAACAATAATTCCTCCCTAATGTTTGTTAGAATTTACAACTTTAGGTAAGAATTGAAATGAGGACAGCAAAAACCACCTTATCCTGATGAAAAAAATCAGAAAAAACATAATTTATGCTTACCTGATAAATTTATTTATCTTGTAGTGTGTTCAGTCCACGGGTCATCCATTACTTATGGGATATATTCTCCTTCCCAACAGGAAGTTGCAAGAGGATCACCCAAGCAGAGCTGCTATATAGCTCCTCCCCTCACATGTCATATCCAGTCATTCGACCGAAACAAGACAAGAAAGGAGAAACTATAAGGTGCAGTGGTGACTGGAGTTATAATTTTAAAATTTAGAACCTGCCTTAAAAAGACAGGGCGGGCCGTGGACTGAACACAATACAAGAGAAATAAATTTATCAGGTAAGCATAAATTATGTTTTCTCTTGTTAAGTGTGTTCAGTCCACGGGTCATCCATTACTTATGGGATACCCATACCAAAGCTAAGTACACGGATGAAGGGAGGGACAAGGCAGGAACATTAAACAGAAGGAACCACTGCCTGTAGAACCTTTCTCCCAAAACCAGCCTCCGAAGAAGCGAAAGTGTCAAATTTGTAAAATTTGGAAAAAGTATGAAGTGAAGACCAAGTTGCAGCCTTGCAAATCTGTTCAACAGAGGCCTCATTCTTAAAGGCCCAGGTGGAAGCCACAGCTCTAGTGGAATGAGCTGTAATTCTTTCAGGAGGCTGCTGTCCAGCAGTCTCATAGGCTAAACGTATTATGCTACGAAGCCAAAAAGAGAGAGAGGTAGCCGAAGCCTTTTGACCTCTCCTCTGTCCAGAGTAAACGACAAACAGAGAAGAAGTTTGTCTAAAATCTTTAGTTGCCTGTAAGTAGAACTTCAGAGCACGGACCACGTCCAGATTATGCAAAAGATGTTCCTTCTTTGAAGAAGGATTAGGACATAATGATGGAACAACAATCTCTTGATTGATATTCCTGTTAGAAACAACCTTAGGTAAAAACCCAGGTTTAGTACGCAGTACTACCTTGTCTGAATGAAAGATCAGATAAGGAGAATCACAATGTAAGGCAGATAACTCAGAGACTCTTCGAGCCGAGGAAATAGCCATCAAAAACAAAACTTTCCAAGATAAAAGCTTAATATCAATGGAATGAAGGGGTTCAAACGGAACACCCTGAAGAACTTTAAGAACCAAGTTTAAGCTCCACGGAGGAGCAACAGCTTTAAACACAGGCTTAATTCTAGCCAAAGCCTGACAAAAGGCCTGGACATCTGGGCTCTCTGCCAGACGTTTGTGTAAAAGAATAGACAGAGCTGAAATCTGTCCCTTTAGCAAACTAGCGGACAAACCTTTTTCTAAACCCTCTTGTAGAAAAGCCAATATCCTAGGAATCCTAACCTTACTCCATGAGTAACTCTTGGATTCGCACCAATATAAATATTTACGCCATATCTTATGGTAAATTTTTCTGGTCACAGGTTTCCGAGCCTGTATTAATGTATCAATAACCGAATCCGAAAACCCCCGCTTAGATAGAATCAAGCGTTCAATTTCCAGGCAGTCAACCTCAGAGAAATTAGGTTTGGATGGTTGAAAGGACCCTGAATTAGAAGGTCCTGCCTCAGAGGAAGAGACCATGGTGGACAGGACGACATGTCCACTAGGTCTGCATACCAGGTCCTGCGTGGCCACGTAGGTGCTATCAGAATTACAGATGCCCTCTCCTGTTTGATCCTGGCAATCAGTCGAGGTAGCAACGGAAATGGTGGAAACACGTAAGCTATGTTGAAAACCCAAGGGACTGCTAATGCATCTACCAGCACTGCTCCCGGGACGTGGATCCGTAACAAGGAAGCTTCGCGTTCTGGCGAGATGCCATGAGATCCAGATCCGGTTTGCCCCAACAACGAATCAGTTGAGCAAATACCTCCGGGTGAAGTTCCCACTCTCCCGGATGAAAAGTCTGGCGACTTAGGAAATCCGCCTCCCAGTTCTCTACGCCTGGGATGTAAATCGCTGACAGGTGGCAAGAGTGAGACTCTGCCCAGCGAATTATCTTCAAGACTTCCAACATCGCTAGGGAACTCCTGGTTCCCCCTTGATGATTGATGTAAGCCACAGTCGTGATATTGTCCGACTGAAATCTGATGAACCTCAGTCTTGCTAACTGAGGCCAAGCTAGAAGAGCATTGAATATTGCTCTTAATTCTAGAATGTTTATTGGAAGGAGTTTCTCCTCCTGAGTCCACGAACCCTGAGCCTTCAGGGAATTCCAGACTGCTCCCCAACCTAAAAGGCTGGCATCCGTTGTTACAATCGTCCAATCTGGTCTGCGAAAGGTCATTTCTTTGGACAGATGAACCGGTGACAACCACCAGAGAAGAGAATCTCTGGTCTCCTGGTCCAGATTTAGCAAAGGGGACAGATCTGAGTAATCCCCGTTCCATTGACTGAGCATGCATAGTTGCAGCAGTCTGAGATGCAGGCGCGCAAATGGCACTATGTCCATTGCCGCGACCATTAAGCCGATTACCTCCATGCACTGAGCTACTGATGGGCTTGGAATGGAATGAAGGACACGGCAAGCATTGAGAATCTTTGATAACCTGGACTCCGTCAGGTAAATCTTCATCTCTACAGAATCTATAAGAGTCCCTAGAAAAGGAACCCTTGTGAGTGGTAACAGAGAACTCTTTTCCACGTTCACTTTCCACCCATGGGACCTCAGAAATGCAAGAACTATCTCTGTATGAGACTTTGCATTCTGAAAACTTGACGCTTGTATCAGAATGTCGTCTAGGTACGGAGCCACCGCTATGCCTCTTGGTCTTAGTACCGCCAGAAGTGAGCCCAGAACCTTCGTAAAAATTCTCGGGGCCGTGGCTAACCCAAAGGGAAGAGCCACAAACTGGTAATGCCTGTCTAGAAAGGCAAACCTTAGGTACCGATAATGATCTTTGTGAATCGGTATGTGAAGGTAGGCATCCTTTAAGTCCACTGTGGTCATATATTGACCCTGTTGGATCATGGGTAGGATGGTTCGAATGGTTTCCATCTTGAACGATGGTACCCTTAGGTATTATATGGAGCCTGTATTAATGTATCAATAACCGAATCCAAAAACCCCCGCTTAGATAGAATCAAGCGTTCAATTTCCAGGCAGTCAACCTCAGAGAAATTAGGTTTGGATGGTTGAAAGGACCCTGAATTAGAAGGTCCTGCCTCAGAGGAAGAGACCATGATGGACAGGACGACATGTCCACTAGGTCTGCATACCAGGTCCTGCGTGGCCACGTAGGCGCTATCAGAATTACCGATGCCCTCTCCTGTTTGATCCTGGCAATCAGTCGAGGTAGCAACGGAAATGGTGGGAACACGTAAGCTATGTTGAAAACCCAAGGGACTGCTAATGCATCTACCAGCACTGCTCCCGGGACCTGGATCCGTAACAAGGAAGCTTCGCTTTCTGGCGAGATGCCATGAGATCCAGATCCGGTTTGCCCCAACAACGAATCAGTTGAGCAAATACCTCCGGGTGAAGTTCCCACTCTCCCGGATGAAAAGTCTGGCGACTTAGGAAATCCGCCTCCCAGTTCTCTACGCCTGGGATGTAAATCGCTGACAGGTGGCAAGAGTGAGACTCTGCCCAGCGAATTATCTTCAAGACTTCCAACATCGCTAGGGAACTCCTGGTTCCCCCTTGATGATTGATGTAAGCCACAGTCGTGATATTGTCCGACTGAAATCTGATGAACCTCAGTCTTGCTAACTGAGGCCAAGCTAGAAGAGCATTGAATATTGCTCTTAATTCTAGAATGTTTATTGGAAGGAGTTTCTCCTCCTGAGTCCACGAACCCTGAGCCTTCAGGGAATTCCAGACTGCTCCCCAATCTAGAAGGCTGGCATCCGTTGTTACAATCGTCCAATCTGGTCTGCGAAAGGTCATTTCTTTGGACAGATGAACCGGTGACAACCACCAGAGAAGAGAATCTCTGGTCTCCTGGTCCAGATTTAGCAAAGGGGACAGATCTGAGTAATCCCCGTTCCATTGACTGAGCATGCATAGTTGCAGCGGTCTGAGATGCAGGCGCGCAAATTGCACTATGTCCATTGCCGCGACCATTAAGACGATTACCTCCATGCACTGAGCTACTTGGCTAGCTAGGCTTGGAATGGAATGAAGGACACGGCAAGCATTGAGAATCTTTGATAACCTGGACTCCGTCAGGTAAATCTTCATCTCTACAGAATCTATAAGAGTCCCTAGAAAAGGAACCCTTGTGAGTGGTAACAGAGAACTCTTTTCCACGTTCACTTTCCACCCATGCGACCTCAGAAATGCAAGAACTATCTCTGTATGAGACTTTGCATTCTGAAAACTTGACGCTTGTATCAGAATGTCGTCTAGGTACGGAGCCACCGCTATGCCTCTTGGTCTTAGTACCGCCAGAAGTGAGCCCAGAACCTTCGTAAAAATTCTCGGTGCCGTGGCTAACCCGAAGGGAAGAGCCACAAACTGGTAATGCCTGTCTAGAAAGGCAAACCTTAGGTACCGATAATGATCTTTGTGAATCGGTATGTGAAGGTAAGCATCCTTTAAGTCCACTGTGGTCATATATTGACCCTGTTGGATCATGGGTAGGATGGTTCGAATGGTTTCAATCTCGAACGATGGTACCCTTAGGAATTTGTTTAAGATCTTTAAGTCCAAGATTGGTCTGAAGGTTCCCTCTTTTTTGGGAACCACAAATAGATTTGAGTAAAATCCTTGTCCCTGTTCCGATCGCGGAACTGAGTGGATCACTCCCATGATTAAGAGGTCTTGTACACATTGTAGAAATGCCTCTCTCTTTACTAGGTTTGTTGATAACCTCGAAAGATGGAACCTCCCTTGTTGAGGAGAGGTTTTGAAATCCAGAAGGTATCCCTGAGATATAATCTTCAACGTCCAGGGTTCCTGCACATCTCTTGCCCAAGCCTGGGCGAAGAGAGAAAGTCTGCCCCCCACTAAATCCGTCTCCGGATAGGGGGCCCTGTCTTCATGCTGTCTTAGGGGCGGAAGTAGGCTTTCTGGCCTGCTTGCCCTTGTTCCATGACTGGTTGCCTTTCCAACCCTGTCTGTAACGAGCAGTAGTTCCTTCCTGTTTTGGAGCGGAGGAAGTTGATGCTGCTCCTGCCTTGAAGTTACGAAAGGCACGAAAATTAGACTGTTTGGCCTTTGGTTTGGCCCTGTCCTGAGGAAGGGCGTGGCCCTTACCTCCCGTAATGTCAGCAATAATTTCCTTCAAGCCGGGCCCGAATAAGGTCTGCCCTTTGAAAGGAATGTTAAGTAGCTTAGACTTGGAAGTTACATCCGCTGACCAGGATTTAAGCCAGAGCGCTCTGCACGCCTGTATGGCGAATCCGGAATTTTTAGCCGTAAGTTTGGTTAGATGTACTACGGCATCTGAAACAAACGCATTAGCTTGCTTAAGGGTTCTAACTTTGCTCAAAGCCTAATCCAATGGCTCTGTGCGAATCGCCTCTTCCAGAGACTCAAACCAGAATGCCGCTGCAGCCGTGACAGGCGCAATGCATGCAAGAGGCTGCAAAATAAAACCCTGTTGAACAAACATTTTCTTAAGATAACCCTCTAATTTTTTATCCATTGGATCTGAGAAAGCACAGCTATCCTCCACCGGGATAGTGGTACACTTGGCTAAAGTAGAAACTGCTCCCTCCACCTTAGGGACCGTCTGCCATAAGTCTCGTGTGGTGGCGTCTATAGGAAACATTTTTTTGAATATCGGGGGAGGGGAAAAAGGCACACCGGGTCTATCCCACTCCTTACTAATAATTTCTGTAAGTCTTTTTGGTATAGGAAAGACGTCAGTACACACCGGTACCGCATAGTATCTATCCAACCTACACAATTTCTCTGGGATTGCCACCGTGTCGCAATCATTCAGAGCTGCTAATACCTCCCCTAGTAACACACGGAGGTTCTCAAGTTTAAATTTAAAATTTGAAATTTCTGAATCAGGTCTCCCCGGATCAGAACCGTCACCGACAGATTAAAGCTCACCGTCCTCATGTTCTGCAAATTGTGACGCAGTATTAGACATGGCTCTCGTGTCATCAGCGCGCTCTGTCCTTAACCCAGAGCTATCGCGCTTGCCCCTTAATTCGGGCATATTATATAATACTTCTTTCATAACATTAGCCATATCATGTAAAGTGATTTGTAAGGGCCTAGATGTACTTGGCGTCTCAATCCTACGCATCTCCCGAGCGGGAGACGCAGGTACTGACACGTGAGGAGAGTTAGGCGGCATAACTTCCCCCTCGTTGTCTGGTGATAGTTTCTCTATCGGTACAGATTGACTTTTATTCAAAGCAATATCAATACAATTGGTACACATCGTTCTATTGGGCTCCACATTGGCTTTTGAACATGATGAACAAACAGTTTCCTCTGAATCAGACATGTTTAAACAGACGTAGCAATGAAACTAGCAAGCTTGGAAATCACTTTCAATAAGTTTACAAGCAATATAAAAAACGCTGCAGCGCTTCAAAAATACAGATATAATTAAACAATTCTTAACAAGAAGTGTAATATTAGCAGAGGATTGCACCCATTAGCAAAAGGATGATTAACCCCTCAATACCCAAAACGGATAAAACTGATATCAATTAAGATTTAACGCTTTTAATCACAGTCAAGCACACTGTCACAGATCTGCTGTGACTGATTACCTCCCTCAAAAATGAATTTTGCAGACCCCTGAGCTCTCTAGAGACGTCCTGGATCAAGGAGGAAGAAGCAGGAAGACTGTGATAGAATTATAACTGCGCAACAAGGCGCTAAAACAAGGTCCCTCCCACTCCTATCACAACAGTGGGAGCCCTGATATAACGGTTTCCATGCAGAAAATATATGTCAGCCATGTGGAAAAAAAATCATGCCCAAAGAGATTTATCACCAAAGTACCTCACAAAAACGAATAACATGCCAGTAAACGTTTTATTAAAAAAACAGAATTTATGTTTACCTGATAAATTTCTTTCTCCAACGGTGTGTCCGGTCCACGGCGTCATCCTTACTTGTGGGATATTCTCTTCCCCAACAGGAAATGGCAAAGAGCCCAGCAAAGCTGGTCACATGATCCCTCCTAGGCTCCGCCTACCCCAGTCATTCGACCGACGTTAAGGAGGAATAATAGCATAGGAGAAACCATATGGTACCGTGGTGACTGTAGTTAAAGAAAATAAATTATCAGACCTGATTAAAAAACCAGGGCGGGCCGTGGACCGGACACACCGTTGGAGAAAGAAATTTATCAGGTAAACATAAATTCTGTTTTCTCCAACATAGGTGTGTCCGGTCCACGGCGTCATCCTTACTTGTGGGAACCAATACCAAAGCTTTAGGACACGGATGAAGGGAGGGAGCAAATCAGGTCACCTAAATGGAAGGCACCACGGCTTGCAAAACCTTTCTCCCAAAAATAGCCTCAGAAGAAGCAAAAGTATCAAACTTGTAAAATTTGGTAAAAGTGTGCAGTGAAGACCAAGTCGCTGCCCTACATATCTGATCAACAGAAGCCTCGTTCTTGAAGGCCCATGTGGAAGCCACAGCCCTAGTGGAATGAGCTGTGATTCTTTCGGGAGGCTGCCGTCCGGCAGTCTCGTAAGCCAATCTGATGATGCTTTTAATCCAAAAAGAGAGAGAGGTAGAAGTTGCTTTTTGACCTCTCCTTTTACCAGAATAAACAACAAACACTAAAAAACTCTAAGCCATCTCCGTGGAGATGTTGCCTGTACAACGGCAAAGAGAATGACTGGGGTAGGCGGAGCCTAGGAGGGATCATGTGACCAGCTTTGCTGGGCTCTTTGCCATTTCCTGTTGGGGAAGAGAATATCCCACAAGTAAGGATGACGCCGTGGACCGGACACACCTATGTTGGAGAAATAACATTTTCCAATGTCATGCAAAGTTATCACTAAGCCTGCTACCAGTCGCTACCACTGCAGATAAGGCTTAAGTATTATTTCAGTTTTAACAGTATTTTCTCAGTCAAATTCTAGTCCCTAGAAAATAACTTGACTGCGCATACATTTATCAGCCTGATACCAGTTGCCACTACTACATTTAAGGCTGTACTTACATCATACGGTAACAGCAGTATTTTCTTAGTCAATTCCATTCCCAGAAAATAATGTACTGCACATACCTCATTTGCGGAGGACCCCGCATGCTATTCCCAGTTTCTGAAGTTACCCCACTCCTCAGAATGTCGAGAACAGCCAGTGGATCTTAGTTACGCCTGCTAAGATCATAGAAAAAAAACGCAGGCAGTTTCTTCTTCCAAATACTGCCTGAGATAGAAAAACAGCACACTCCGGTGCCATTTAAAATAACAAACTTTTGATTGAAGAATAGTTAAGTAAAAACTCCAGCTCCTCTCGCGACCTCCTTCTTTGTTGAGGGTTGCAAGAGAATGACTGGATATGACATGTGAGGGGAGGAGCTATATAGCAGCTCTGCTTGGGTGATCCTCTTGCAACTTCCTGTTGGGAAGGAGAATATATCCCATAAGTAATGGATGACCCGTGGACTGAACACACTTAACAAGAGAAAAGAGATTCACAAGAAAGAACAGATAATTCAAAACTGTTCTAGCTGAAGAGATGTCCAAAAAGAACAATACTTTCAATGAAAGTAATTAATGTCCAGAGCAAGCATATGCTCAAATAGAAGAGAATCTAGCACAAACTTACTTCACCACCTCCATGGGAGGCAAAGTTTGTAAAACTGAATTGTGGGTGTGGTGAGGGGGTGTATTTATAGGCATTTTAAGGTTTGGGAAACTTTGCCCCTCCTGGTAGGAATGTATATCCCATACGTCACTAGCTCATGGACTCTTGCTAAATACATGAAAGAAAACATACTTACCAAAAGACACCCATCCACATATAGCAGATAGCCAAACCAGTACTAAAACAGTTATTAGTAGAGGTAATGGTAAATTGAGAGTATATCGTCGATCTGAAAAGGGAGGTAGGAGATGAATCTCTACAAACGATAACAGAGAACCTATGAAATAGACCCCCGTTAGGGAAATCATTGTATTCAATAAGTGATACTCCCTTCACGTCCCTCTGACATTCGCTGTACTCTGAGAGGAATCGGGCTTCAACAATGCTGAGAAGCGCATATCAACGTAGAAATCTTAGCACAAAAACTTACTTCACCACCTCCATAGGAGGCAAAGTTTGTAAAACTGAATTGTGGGTGTGGTGAGGGGGTGTATTTATAGGCATTTTGAGGTTTGGGAAACTTTGCCCCTCCTGGTAGGATTGTATATCCCATATGTCACTAGCTCATGGACTCTTGCCAATTACATGAAATAAATCACTACACATTAGTAGACAGAATCACATAACAACCATGATTAAAGTCCCCCCTGTTCAATAACCCCCCACAGAAGATATTAACCCTTGATTCCATAAGATAATTCACATTTTAAAATAAAATTAAACAATGTTACGCCGTAAAAATCAGGAACACGGCCCTTCAAGTGTGACAGATAGTAGCATCGCTTCCGATATGGACATGAGTGAATAAAGGCAGGCAGCGAAACTCGTCAACGCCGATTGCCAAGGAGCTGTTAACATGAGTCGGGATGGTTTCGCAGAAACGCACTCCCTGCATCTCCGGACTATAACTTTCATCCATGCTCTCACTGAGAGGCTGACAGGATTACTTAAAACTACAGTCCCAATTTCGAAGAGTACTTCCCTCCATAAGAGACTATCTTCAATCTTCTGACACTTCTCTGCCAACCTCCTGTGACGAAAGGCAAAGAATGACTGGGGGATGAGGGAAGTGGGGGAGGTATTTAAGCCTTTGCTGGGGTGTCTTTGCCTCCTCCTGGTGGCCAGGTTCTGAATTCCCAAAAGTAATGAATGCAGCTGTGGACTCTTCCCGTTTTAGAAAAAGACAAATACTATAGAAAAGTAATAAGGTCTAGAACAAAACACTTAGCCCCTGTTCCAATCTTTATCACACAATAAAGGAAACAGAAAAACAATTTGTGCATATAAAAAAACAGAAACTATCAAATAGAATTGTAGGGCAGTAAAACATAAACCTCCCTATTACAGTCTATAGGAAGCATTAGAATAAAGGAGCGCGCTTAAGACAGAATCCATGAAGGAGCAAAGCTAACAGTCCATGACGGGAAAGTACTGCCATTGGAAAATGGAGTATGGAAAAAAAAGAAAAGATTTTCGTCATAAAACGCCATGAGCGCAAGGCGATTTGATCTTATGAACTAAGATATGTACACCACAATCGCCAGCGGCGGATCTTGGCAAGTACATCTTAAAAACTACCTCTATATATAAGCGGCTGTATGCCGCGATAAAAACCCCTAGAAGACAGATATTAGCTGTCAGAATTAGGGGCCTGCGATAGGAGGAGCTGAGATGCGGCCAAGATATGCTGCAATTCAGCCTAGTACAAAAGCCCCTTAGCTGACGTACAGTGAAAAACTAAATTTATGCTTACCTGATAAAATTATTTATTTCCCGGATAATCCACGGCGTCCTCAATTACTGTTGGGAATATCACTCCCGGCCAGCAGGAGGCAGCAAAGAGCACCACAGCCAAGTTGTTAAGTATCACTCCCCTTCCCACAAATCTCAGTCATTTGACCGAAGGGAAATGGAGTAAAAAAAGGAGTAACACAAAGGTGTAGAGGTGCCTGAGGTTTAGACAAAAAAAACAGAATTTATGTTTACCTGATAAATTACTTTCTCCAACGGTGTGTCCGGTCCACGGCGTCATCCTTACTTGTGGGATATTCTCTTCCCCAACAGGAAATGGCAAAGAGCCCAGCAAAGCTGGTCACATGATCCCTCCTAGGCTCCGCCTACCCCAGTCATTCGACCGACGTTAAGGAGGAATATTTGCATAGGAGAAACCATATGGTACCGTGGTGACTGTAGTTAAAGAAAATAAATTATCAGACCTGATTAAAAAAACCAGGGCGGGCCGTGGACCGGACACACCGTTGGAGAAAGTAATTTATCAGGTAAACATAAATTCTGTTTTCTCCAACATAGGTGTGTCCGGTCCACGGCGTCATCCTTACTTGTGGGAACCAATACCAAAGCTTTAGGACACGGATGAAGGGAGGGAGCAAATCAGGTCACCTAAATGGAAGGCACCACGGCTTGCAAAACCTTTCTCCCAAAAATAGCCTCAGAAGAAGCAAAAGTATCAAACTTGTAAAATTTGGTAAAAGTGTGCAGTGAAGACCAAGTCGCTGCCCTACATATCTGATCAACAGAAGCCTCGTTCTTGAAGGCCCATGTGGAAGCCACAGCCCTAGTGGAATGAGCTGTGATTCTTTCGGGAGGCTGCCGTCCGGCAGTCTCGTAAGCCAATCTGATGATGCTTTTAATCCAAAAAGAGAGAGAGGTAGAAGCTGCTTTTTGACCTCTCCTTTTACCAGAATAAACAACAAACAAGGAAGATGTTTGTCTAAAATCCTTTGTAGCATCTAAATAGAATTTTAGAGCGCGAACAACATCCAAATTGTGCAACAAACGTTCCTTCTTTGAAACTGGTTTCGGACACAGAGAAGGTACGATAATCTCCTGGTTAATGTTTTTGTTAGAAACAACTTTTGGAAGAAAACCAGGTTTAGTACGTAAAACCACCTTATCTGCATGAAACACCAGATAAGGAGGAGAACACTGCAGAGCAGATAATTCTGAAACTCTTCTAGCAGAAGAAATTGCAACTAAAAACAAAACTTTCCAAGATAATAACTTAATATCAACGGAATGCAAGGGTTCAAACGGAACCCCCTGAAGAACTGAAAGAACTAAATTGAGACTCCAAGGAGGAGTCAAAGGTTTGTAAACAGGCTTAATTCTAACCAGAGCCTGAACAAAGGCTTGAACATCTGGCACAGTAGCCAGTCTTTTGTGAAGTAACACCGACAAGGCAGAAATCTGTCCCTTCAGGGAACTTGCAGATAATCCTTTTTCCAATCCTTCTTGAAGGAAGGATAGAATCCTAGGAATCTTAACCTTGTCCCAAGAGAATCCTTTAGATTCACACCAACAGATATATTTTTTCCAAACTTTGTGGTAAATCTTTCTAGTTACAGGCTTTCTGGCCTGAACAAGAGTATCAATAACAGAATCTGAGAACCCTCGCTTCGATAAAATCAAGCGTTCAATCTCCAAGCAGTCAGCTGGAGTGAAACCAGATTCGGATGTTCGAACGGACCCTGAACAAGAAGGTCTCGTCTCAAAGGTAGCTTCCAAGGTGGAGCCGATGACATATTCACCAGATCTGCATACCAAGTCCTGCGTGGCCACGCAGGAGCTATCAAGATCACCGACGCCCTCTCCTGATTGATCCTGGCTACCAGCCTGGGGATGAGAGGAAACGGCGGGAACACATAAGCTAGTTTGAAGGTCCAAGGTGCTACTAGTGCATCCACTAGAGCCGCCTTGGGATCCCTGGATCTGGACCCGTAGCAAGGAACTTTGAAGTTCTGACGAGAGGCCATCAGATCCATGTCTGGAATGCCCCACAGCTGAGTGACTTGGGCAAAGATTTCCGGATGGAGTTCCCACTCCCCCGGATGCAATGTCTGACGACTCAGAAAATCCGCTTCCCAATTTTCCACTCCTGGGATGTGGATAGCAGACAGGTGGCAGGAGTGAGACTCCGCCCATAGAATGATTTTGGTCACTTCTTCCATCGCTAGGGAACTCCTTGTTCCCCCCTGATGGTTGATGTACGCAACAGTTGTCATGTTGTCTGATTGAAACCGTATGAACTTGGCCCTCGCTAGCTGAGGCCAAGCCTTGAGAGCATTGAATATCGCTCTCAGTTCCAGAATATTTATCGGTAGAAGAGATTCTTCCCGAGACCAAAGACCCTGAGCTTTCAGGGATCCCCAGACCGCGCCCCAGCCCATCAGACTGGCGTCGGTCGTGACAATGACCCACTCTGGTCTGCGGAATGTCATCCCTTGTGACAGGTTGTCCAGGGACAGCCACCAACGGAGTGAGTCTCTGGCCCTCTGATTTACTTGTATCTTCGGAGACAAGTCTGTATAGTCCCCATTCCACTGACTGAGCATGCACAGTTGTAATGGTCTTAGATGAATGCGCGCAAAAGGAACTATGTCCATTGCCGCTACCATCAACCCGATCACTTCCATGCACTGAGCTATGGAAGGAAGAGGAACGGAATGAAGTATCCGACAAGAGTCTAGAAGCTTTGTTTTTCTGGCCTCTGTCAGAAAAATCCTCATTTCTAAGGAGTCTATTATTGTTCCCAAGAAGGGAACCCTTGTTGACGGGGATAGAGAACTCTTTTCCACGTTCACTTTCCACCCGTGAGATCTGAGAAAGGCCAGGACAATGTCCGTGTGAGCCTTTGCTTGAGGAAGGGACGACGCTTGAATCAGAATGTCGTCCAAGTAAGGTACTACAGCAATGCCCCTTGGTCTTAGCACAGCTAGAAGGGACCCTAGTACCTTTGTGAAAATCCTTGGAGCAGTGGCTAATCCGAAAGGAAGCGCCACGAACTGGTAATGTTTGTCCAGGAATGCGAACCTTAGGAACCGATGATGTTCCTTGTGGATAGGAATATGTAGATACGCATCCTTTAAATCCACCGTGGTCATGACTTGACCTTCCTGGATGGAAGGAAGAATAGTTCGAATGGTTTCCATCTTGAACGATGGAACCTTGAGAAACTTGTTTAAGATCTTGAGATCTAAGATTGGTCTGAACGTTCCCTCTTTTTTGGGAACTATGAACAGATTGGAGTAGAACCCCATCCCTTGTTCTCTTAATGGAACAGGATGAATCACTCCCATTTTTAACAGGTCTTCTACACAATGTAAGAATGCCTGTCTTTTTATGTGGTCTGAAGACAACTGAGACCTGTGGAACCTCCCCCTTGGGGGAGGTCCCTTGAATTCCAGAAGATAACCTTGGGAGACTATTTCTAGCGCCCAAGGATCCAGAACATCTCTTGCCCAGGCCTGAGCGAAGAGAGAGAGTCTGCCCCCCACCAGATCCGGTCCCGGATCGGGGGCCAACATTTCATGCTGTCTTGGTAGCAGTGGCAGGTTTCTTGGCCTGCTTTCCCTTGTTCCAGCCTTGCATTGGTCTCCAAGCTGGCTTGGCTTGAGAAGTATTACCCTCTTGCTTAGAGGACGTAGCACCTTGGGCTGGTCCGTTTCTACGAAAGGGACGAAAATTAGGTTTATTTTTTGCCTTGAAAGGCCGATCCTGAGGAAGGGCGTGGCCCTTACCCCCAGTGATATCAGAGATAATCTCTTTCAAGTCAGGGCCAAACAGCGTTTTCCCCTTGAAAGGAATGTTAAGTAGCTTGTTCTTGGAAGACGCATCAGCCGACCAAGATTTCAACCAAAGCGCTCTGCGCGCCACGATAGCAAACCCAGAATTCTTAGCCGCTAACCTAGCCAATTGCAAAGTGGCGTCTAGGGTGAAAGAATTAGCCAATTTGAGAGCATTGATTCTGTCCATAATCTCCTCCAAAGGAGGAGAATCACTATCGACCGCTCTTATCAGATCATCGAACCAGAAACATGCGGCTGTAGCGACAGGGACAATGCATGAAATTGGTTGTAGAAGGTAACCTTGCTGAACAAACATCTTTTTAAGCAAACCTTCTAATTTTTTATCCATAGGATCTTTGAAAGCACAACTATCCTCTATGGGTATAGTGGTGCGTTTGTTTAAAGTGGAAACCGCTCCCTCGACCTTGGGGACTGTCTGCCATAAGTCCTTTCTGGGGTCGACCATAGGAAACAATTTTTTAAATATGGGGGGAGGGACGAAAGGAATACCGGGCCTTTCCCATTCTTTATTAACAATGTCCGCCACCCGCTTGGGTATAGGAAAAGCTTCTGGGAGCCCCGGCACCTCTAGGAACTTGTCCATTTTACAAAGTTTCTCTGGGATGACCAACTTGTCACAATCATCCAGAGTGGATAATACCTCCTTAAGCAGAATGCGGAGATGTTCCAACTTAAATTTAAATGCAATCACATCAGGTTCAGCCTGTTGAGAAATGTTCCCTGAATCAGTAATTTCTCCCTCAGACAAAACCTCCCTGGCCCCATCAGACTGGGTTAGGGGCCCTTCAGAAATATTATTATCAGCGTCGTCATGCTCTTCAGTATCTAAAACAGAGCAGCCGCGCTTACGCTGATAAGTGTTCATTTTGGCTAAAATGTTTTTGACAGAATTATCCATTACAGCCGTTAATTGTTGCATAGTAAGGAGTATTGGCGCGCTAGATGTACTAGGGGCCTCCTGAGTGGGCAAGACTCGTGTAGACGAAGGAGGGAATGATGCAGTACCATGCTTACTCCCCTCACTTGAGGAATCATCTTGGGCATCATTATCATTATCACATAAATCACATTTATTTAAATGAATAGGAATTCTGGCTTCCCCACATTCAGAACACAGTCTATCTGGTAGTTCAGACATGTTAAACAGGCATAAACTTGATAACAAAGTACAAAAAACGTTTTAAAATAAAACCGTTACTGTCACTTTAAATTTTAAACTGAACACACTTTATTACTGCAATTGCGAAAAAACATGAAGGAATTGTTCAAAATTCACCAAATTTTCACCACAGTGTCTTAAAGCCTTAAAAGTATTGCACACCAAATTTGGAAGCTTTAACCCTTAAAATAACGGAACCGGAGCCGTTTTGAACATTAACCCCTTTACAGTCCCTGGTATCTGCTTTGCTGAGACCCAACCAAGCCCAAAGGGGAATACGATACCAAATGACGCCTTCAGAAAGTCTTTTCTAAGTATCAGAGCTCCTCTCACATGCGACTGCATGCCATGCCTCTCAAAAACAAGTGCGCCACACCGGCGCGAAAATGAGGCTCTGCTTATGCTTTGGGAAAGCCCCTAAGAATAAGGTGTCTAAAACAGTGCCTGTCGATATTATTATATCAAAATACCCAGATAAAATGATTCCTCAAGGCTAAATATGTGTTAATAATGAATCGATTTAGCCCAGAAAAAGTCTACAGTTTTAATAAGCCCTTGTGAAGCCCTTATTTACGATCGAAATAAACATGGCTTACCGGATCCCATAGGGAAAATGACAGCTTCCAGCATTACATCGTCTTGTTAGAATGTGTCATACCTCAAGCAGCAAGAGACTGCACACTGTTCCCCCAACTGAAGTTAATTGCTCTCAACAGTCCTGTGTGGAACAGCCATGGATTTTAGTGACGGTTGCTAAAATCATTTTCCTCATACAAACAGAAATCTTCATCTCTTTTCTGTTTCTGAGTAAATAGTACATACCAGCACTATTTCAAAATAACAAACTCTTGATTGAATAATAAAAACTACAGTTAAACACTAAAAAACTCTAAGCCATCTCCGTGGAGATGTTGCCTGTACAACGGCAAAGAGAATGACTGGGGTAGGCGGAGCCTAGGAGGGATCATGTGACCAGCTTTGCTGGGCTCTTTGCCATTTCCTGTTGGGGAAGAGAATATCCCACAAGTAAGGATGACGCCGTGGACCGGACACACCTATGTTGGAGAAATAACTGTCTTAAAATAAAGGGCGGGGTCGTGGACTCACCATATCCGGAAATAAATAAATATATCAGGTAAGCATAGATTTTGTTTTCTTTCCTAAGATATGGTGAGTCCACAACGTCATCACTTACTGTTGGGAACCAATACCCAAGCTAGAGGACACAGATGACTAGGGAGGGACAAGATAGATAGACCTAAACAGAAGGCACAATTTTTAGAAAAAACGTGTAAATGCGCTATACAGCACGGGGATGTTTATAAACAGGAAAAAAATGACAATACCATGTATGTGCTTGCCTTTAATTTTGGATAATACTGATTCTATTTTATGGATGGGGAGTTACATACTATGTATGATTGAATGGTGATATAATCCCCTATTTCAAAGAATCTACCAACCCCTAATAGGAGTATGCAGAATATAACAAAAAAGAAATTGCTTGAATACTATAAGGTATTGGAGACTGATTGGAGGTTATGCGTACTTTATATCTTGTAGATATACAGGTTGCATACTATGTATGAATAAAATGTTGACAAGATGTGGAAAAAACAACAAATGCTCCGCTATGACCCTAGATACAGATAAACATACTATGTATGAAATATTATGTATATTAGGTATAAATGACAATGTTGGGTTATCCCCAATGTAAATATATATTGATTAGGAAATGAATACCCAGGTGCATTCAATAAAAATAACATACATATACTAAAAATAAAGATAAACTTAAATATAATTAATTTAACTGGTTTATTAAATTGGCATAAAGTCTAAAAAACACATATATAGATCCTAGGTGACCGGTCACTTTGATTATTGCAGTATTAAAAAATTTCTTTAAAATATGTGCGTCTAATTTTGATGAACCTTATATGTATATTCCACCATAAACTAATGGTACTTTTCGATTCCCAATAGGATAGTGTTAGGTTTGTAGGGAACAAGTTTTCATTTAAAGCTGTTGCAAGAAATAATTCCTCTTTTTGGCCACAATTCTATAAGTGCCGTAATAAGACGTTCAAGTTCTTTGAATGTCCCGGATAGTGTCAATAACAACCGTGTGAGTCTTATCCGCGCTGCCGGGCTGACACACTCTCAAGTGCTTACCTGTTCTTTGATGCAAACTTACTTCTGGTAGCACTAGTGTCTCTGCAGCTCACGGCCAGCCGGTGACGTCACACGCTAGATCCGGGAAATTGTGTAAAGTAGATCCGTCTGATATCCTTGCTCCTTCACTCTGCGCAGAGTTTTTGGCTTGTAAAAGTAGTCCCAAATAGAATCTTCTGTAATCCTCCGTAAAATTCATTTTAGACTGAGGATTTTTGTTGTTTTTAAATTTGAAATCATAATCTCATTCTATTATTTGATAAAATAAGGAATATTATTTAGGACCAATATCGATTTAACAACCAGACATAGTTGTATAATTTTTGATCCTTTAAATATGTAGACACACCTTATTTCAAGGAGACCCCATTTTAGCTCTTTAATCTGATTGTTTGAGAGATTTATATTAATCTGATTGTTTGAGAGATTTATATTTATTATCTGCATAATCTCATCCTGTTATTTGATAAAATAAGGAATATTATTTAGGACCAATATCGATTTAACAACCAGACATAGTTGTATAATTTTTGATCCTTTAAATATGTAGACATACCTTATTTTTAGAAGACACCATTTTAGCTCTAATCTGATTGTATGAGAGATTTATATTAATCTGACTGTTTGAGATATTTATATTTATTATCTGCATTTATATAGCACATTAAGATGTATATATTTTACTTATAGGCACATTATTTTTATATATATGATATTTTATTTAACAACATAGCCGAATATTAGTAATATGAAGGTTCAAATTAAAAGTTGGTCCATTTTAGAATTTATAGATTTTAACAGTGTTAACATTTAAGAATATCCGTGTAAATATTGCTACAAGACCAAATCTTTTAAAAGATCTAATAATCCACCTATATTGGAGATAATTTATATTTTTGGTTTATATACAGATATATTTTTAGAAATAGATGTATAAAAAAGAAAAGCTTAATCTATGAGTAAGATGTGCAATATTGTTTTTTCTCACTAAGAGATAGATGGTATACATAAAATAAGAGGAGAATGTGAAAAAAGAGAAAAAAGTGAAAATATGACTTTTTTTCTTAACCAATGAAATTCCTCCAACACATTTATAAGAGAGCAATCCACCACAATCAAACCATCTTGATAAAGCCACCAGGAGTGGCGAAACGCGTTGATGGTACAATAGAAGATTAAACAGAAGAAATTCCAAGTTTGTAAAACAAACGGGAACGGAGGATTACAGAAGATTCTATTTGGGACTACTTTTACAAGCCAAAAACTCTGCGCAGAGTGAAGGAGCAAGGATATCAGACGGATCTACTTTACACAATTTCCCGGATCTAGCGTGTGACGTCACCGGCTGGCCGTGAGCTGCAGAGACACTAGTGCTACCAGAAGTAAGTTTGCATCAAAGAACAGGTAAGCACTTGAGAGTGTGTCAGCCCGGCAGCGCGGATAAGACTCACACGGTTGTTATTGACACTATCCGGGACATTCAAAGAACTTGAACGTCTTATTACGGCACTTATAGAATTGTGGCCAAAAAGAGGAATTATTTCTTGCAACAGCTTTAAATGAAAACTTGTTCCCTACAAACCTAACACTATCCTATTGGGAATCGAAAAGTACCATTAGTTTATGGTGGAATATACATATAAGGTTCATCAAAATTAGACGCACATTCTTAAATAACTTTTTTCACACTTTTTAGAAAATATATACTTTTAATATTTTTAAGAAATTTTTTAATACTGCAATAATCAAAGTGACCGGTCACCTAGGATCTATATATGTGTTTTTTAGACTTTATGCCAATTTAATAAACCAGTTAAATTAATTATATTTAAGTTTATCTTTATTTTTAGTATATGTATGTTATTTTTATTGAATGCACCTGGGTATTCATTTCCTAATCAATATATATTTACATTGGGGATAACCCAACATTGTCATTTATACCTAATATACATAATATTTCATACATAGTATGTTTATCTGTATCTAGGGTCATAGCGGAGCATTTGTTGTTTTTTCCACATCTTGTCAACATTTTATTCATACATAGTATGCAACCTGTATATCTACAAGATATAAAGTACGCATAACCTCCAATCAGTCTCCAATACCTTATAGTATTCAAGCAATTTCTTTTTTGTTATATTCTGCATACTCCTATTAGGGGTTGGTAGATTCTTTGAAATAGGGGATTATATCACCATTCAATCATATATAGTATGTAACTCCCCATCCATAAAATAGAATCAGTATTATCCAAAATTTAAGGCAAGCACATACATGGTATTGTCATTTTTTTCCTGTTTACAAACATCCCCGTGCTGTATAGCGCATTTACACGTTTTTTCTAAAAATTGTATCTTTATCCACACTGTATTTTGGGAACAGAGTAGTGTATATGCAGGGGTAAGATTTGCGCACCAATATCTTTTTACTTTCCTCTAAACAGAAGGCACCACCGCTTGAAGAACATTTCTCCCAAAAGAAGCCTCAGCTGAGGCAAAGTATCAAATTTGAAAAATTTTGAAAAAGTATGCAGAGAAGACCAAGTTGCAGCCTTGCAAATCTGTTCCCCAGAAGCTTAATTTTTTAAAGCCCAAGAGGAGGAGACAGCTCTCGTGGAATGAGCCGTAGTTCTCTCAGGAGGCTGCTGACTAGCAGTCTCATAAGCCAAACGAATTATACTTCTCAACCAGAGAGAAAGAGAAGTAGTAGTAGCTTTCTCACCTTTACGTTTCCCAGAGAAACAAACAAACAGGGCGGAAGACTGGCTAAAATAAATAAAATTTTAAAGTTAAATCAAAGTTGTGCAAAAAATGTTCCTTATGAGAAGAAGGATTAGGACATTGCGAAGGAACAACAATTTCCTGATTAATATTTCTATCCGAAACTACTTTAGGAAGAAAACCTAACTTAGTACGAAGAACCGCCTTATCCGCATGAAAGATAAGGCGAATCACACTGCAAAGCCGAGAGTTCCGAGACTCTCCGAGCAGAAGAGATGGCAAAAAGAAACAAAACCTTCCAAGATAACAACTTAATATCTATGGAATGCAATGGCTCAAACTGAGCCTGCTGCAAAACTTTAAAAACAAGGTTAAGGCTTCAAGGAGGAGCAACAGACTTAAACACAGGCCTGATTCTGACCAAGGCCTGACAAAAAGATTGCATATCTGAAACGTCCATGTGACACGTCCAACAGACGCTTTTGTAGCAAAAAAGATAATGCAGAAATCTGACCCTTCAGAGTACTGACTGACAAAACCTTTCTTCAGAGCTTCCTAGAGAAAGGACAAAACCTAGGAATCCTGACCCTACTCCAATAGTAGCCCTTGGATTCACACCAATAAAGTTATTTACACCATACCTTATGGTAAATTTTTAGAGTAACAGGCTTGTGAGCCTAGATCATGGTCTCAATGACCGACTCAGAAAAACCAAGCTTAGACAGAACTAAGCATTCAATCTCCATGCAGTCAACTTCAGAGAAACGAGATTGGGATGAAGTAAGGAACCCTGAGATAGAAAGACCTTCCTCAAAGACAACTTCCAAGGCGGAAGAGAAGACATCTTCATTAGGTCTACAAACCAAATCCTGCGAGGTCATGCAGAAACTATTAGAATTACCCAAGCTCTCCCCAGATAGATACGAGTAATGACTCGTGGAAGGAGAGCAAATAGAGGAAACAAATATGCTAGCCTGAAATACCTATCAGGGCAACCTACGGATTTCTTGCCTTGAACCGTACCCAGGAAGCTTGGCGTTCTGCTGAAACGCTATCAGATCCAACTCTAGCACCCCCCATTAGAGGGATAACCTGGAGAACACCTCCGGGAGGAGAACCCACTCCCCGGGAAAAAATGTCTGACTGCTCTTGAAATCTACTTCCCAGTTGTCCACTCCTGGAAAGTGGATTACAGATAGACAGTAATTGAGAGCTTCCGCCTACTAAACAATCCTAGCCATCTCCTTCAAGTCTAAGGAATTCCGAATCCTTCCTGGTTGATGTAAGACATAGAGGAGACATTGTCCGACTTGAACCTGATAAACCGGGCTATGGAACACTGAGGTCAAGCCCTCAGAGCATTGAGAAATGCTCTTGACTCAAAGGTTATGAGGACAGCAGACTCCTACCAAAGGCAAAGTGCCATTGGGAGTCTCCCACTGCTCGTCAAAGGGATGATGTCCATCAGACCAATTTCCTCTATACAATGGAATACTAATGACTTGAACCGTAGATTGCCAGTAGAGGCAAGAGGAAAGAAAACTTGATCTTTTGACCTGAGATTGAAATATTTTCATAAATAGGAAAACTTTTATGGTCCCTAAGGAAACTGCCCCTGTAGCTGACACAAAGAAGCTCATTTCCAGAATCACGTCCCATCCGTGGGAACGTAGCAAGACAACAAGATATCTGAATGAGAGTTTACTTGTAGAAAAGATGGCACCTAAACCAAAATGTCGTCCAGAAATGGTGCCACTTCAATACCCCGAGACCTGATCATTGCCAAAAGCACCACCAGAACCTTAGAGAAAATTCTGGGAACGTAGCAGGGCCGAAGGTAAGCCAGAAAGGCAAATCTCGAGAACTAGAAGATACGCATCCTTCTGGTCTATGGTCGTCATGAACTGACCATCTAGGACCAAGGGAAGAATGACCCAAAGGCTTCTATTTAGAAGAACGGTACCCTGTAGAATAAGTCGAGAATCCTCCTTGCCGGGAACACTCCCTGGAAGGAAAGGTCCCAAATTCAAAATGCTTCTCTTTTATCTGGACAGCAAATAAATGAAGAGAAGGAACCCACCTCAAGGAGGAAATCTATTTAGTAACCTTGAGATGTCCGCAAGCTTTCAGGGAGATCCCATATCTAAATTTGAAGAAAAAAAGAGAAATTCAGCCCACCACTAAATCCTATCCCGGATTGGGGGGCAAACCAGTTATGCCGATTAAGCTTCAGCTGCAGGTTTCACTCTGACATCCTGTAGGTCCATTCAACTCATATTGTGGTAAAAAAGTCCCCTTTTCACCCGAATATCAGAAATAAATCTGTCAGACCAGGACTAACTAGGTGTAACCTGTGCAAAAGAATGCCAGAAGTTAGGAGTTTAGAGGATTAAGCCATAACGCCCTTCTGCTTACATATTGAAGCCAGATATCCTGCCTCCCAGCTTAATAAATTGAATGGTAGCCTCAGAATAAAATAATTGCCTAACTTAAGTTCCGAAATCCTGACCTGAATCTCCACCAAAGGAGTCCTGCCAGAAAAGAATCAGACAAGGCATTGTACCCAAAAGATGCCGCACTTGACACAGAGGTAATATCAAATAAGCTTTCAGCTTATCCATTGATCCTTAAAAAAGGTCATCTATGCTCTGTAAGGATCTTAGTTCTCATAGCCAGAGTAGAAATGGCCCCTTCTACGATAGGCACCGTGCAGCATGATATTGCATGGAGACAACAACAAGAAAATCTAATTATAGACAGGAGGTGGGGTAAAAGGAATCCCTGATTTCTCCAATTCCTGTGAAAAAATCCCCTTGCACGGACTGAAACAGGAAAAAAAACTTCCACAGAGAAATCCTAGTATATATTAAATTTACTAGATTTCCTAAGTTAACAACAACTGTGTATCGGAGTCGCCCACAGTAGTCAAAAAACCTCCTTTGAAAATACTAGAAGGTGTACAAGCTAAAACCTGAAGGGTACTATTTCAGCATCAGATGAAGGAATTATACTGTATAAAACTGAGATTTCACCCTCAGACGCTACCGACATATCCTCATTAGACTTATGAGGAAGGCTGAGTAGCAGTAGGCGGAGCAGACACCTTACTATCTGAATCTCTAATTTTCCTCTTGCGTCTTCCCATTAGCATAGGAACATCAGATAATACCACAGATACCATTGAAGATTCTGACGGCAAATAACTCCTCCAGGTGATTGAGAGGAACCGCAGGGCACTGCATGTGACGCCAGTGAGGTTTGGAACATTTAAGGAGAAAGCTGTGGCATTGCCTAAACAGCATCATCCGTGGAGACATTGGGCTCAAAGGGAACGCTCTATATCTCTTCATTCAAGAGATCTAGCTAAATATTGTATAGCTGGAACAACCTTAGACAATGAAAAACAACATTTATATCACATACATGCACTTCAAATATAAAATTGAGATGGAATATTAACATTTAATATTAAAATGTACTGAATTAGTTCTCCAGTCGTTATGTGTAAAAAAACATCATGTTACATCTAGCCTGCTTGCAAAGCCAACCATGCAGTCTTGAAAAAGAAAAGGCTATAATTGTCTGACTATTGCTAACTATAACAATAACACTGTCAGACCTGAGGCTGCTTCCCCGCTCTACAGAAAAAACCTAGACCGGAAGAATAGGGACTTAAATAACCGTCATCTTTTTTCATAAGCACGGAGAAAGATACCCCTCCGCTAAAGGCTAGGAACGGAAGCGGGTCACGTGACACGCTTACTGTGCTTAGCAAGCATGCAAAAACAGTTTCCATCTCCCTGCACCATCCTTCCCGCCATGCTGTAATGGTGGATAGCAGCCTCTAAGTTAAACCGCTAAGATTTGCAGCACAGCACACAAAACATTCCTTCAATAAAGGAAAACATATAGTGAACACACAATTCCATGTAAGTCTATTTTCATAAATGCCCCACTCAGACTAAGCCCATTGACCTCCGGTTTTCCTGTAAAGTGACACTGAGGGAAATATACACAGAGCGGAATGTATTCTGAAGCTTTTAGTGGCAAAGTCGATAAAACATGTTCCCACAAAAAAAACGGAACCTGTGTTCCTTCAAAGGAGAACTATAGTGCCATTAGCCCACAAAATCAATAAAGCTTACGAGGGATAAGAGCCATTTGAAAAGGGTTAACTCCTTCCTGCCCAGAATGAGTATGCACCCTCCAATCTCCTCTCACATACCTACGGTGTGCCTGCATACTGCCAAGTGTCAATCCTACTGAGGATCTATATGTCCCTTTAAAATGTGCAGACCTAAAAGTGCTAGCCTCATACCAGAAGACCTAAAATGCACTAACCTGCAGTCTGGCCGACCTGAAGTCAGACGGCTCACCTGGCGTGAAAGGAAGCCACTCCTTACAGAGACCTGTGAAAAAAGAAAGAACAGAGATTTCTATATCAGGGCAGCGACATGTTAAGAAAACGCAGTGAAGCCCACTTCACAAGTTCCTAACTGCTTAAAAGCCACCACTGCCCTACTGAAGAGACTAACGTGGGGTACGGATAGACAGAATCTTGAGAGGAAAGATCAGAGTAAACCTACTCTGGCTTTCAAAATAATAAAATCTTGATTGAAGTGAAATAAATCTTCAGACACCAAAACTTCACCTCCTCCTTACACTGAAGGCAAAGAGAATGACTGGGGTTTGTGGGAACGGGAGTGATACTTAACAGCTTGGCTGTGGTGCTCTTTGCCTCCTCCTGCTGGCCAGGAGTGATATTCCCAACAGTAAGAGATGATGTTGTGGACTCACAATATCTTAGGAAAGAAACGGCATTGTGCTATGGTAATAATGCGGCCAAGAGAGCTGTGAAAGCGGCAGACAGTAAAAATGGCCATGTGCATACCAGAGAAAGGGGTACCCTCAGACTCCAGCCCTCAAAAGCCCATAACTATCCTGTGGTAACCTCCTCTCATCGTATTGGAAATGGAGGTACCGCAGCTGTATAATAAATCAGTAAACTGCACCATTAACGGTCCTCTCCCTCACTAAATAGCAAACAGAGGGAATATGAACAGTGTCCCACACCAATAAATATTTGTACAAAAGCCCCTTTGTGCCCAAAACTCTTAGCACTTTAAGTTTTTTTTTAAATTGACCAAACAGGGAAACAAAGTGTGACAGAAAAGAATACTATGAGCCCCTGTCCTCACACACCATAAAGCCAGAGTTATCCATATAAAGACCCGGCCATGGAAGCGGCAAAATTCCCTGATCCTGGCCCAGGTAGCTGCTCAGCCGCAGTATATATGAAGTAACAGATAACAAAATTTATGCTTACCTGATCAATTTATTTCTTTTGCGATGTACTGAGTCCACGGATTCATCCTTACTTGTGGGATATTATCCTTCCTAACAGGAAGTGGCAAAGAGAGCACCACAGCAGAGCTGTCTATATAGCTCCCCCCTTAACTAAACCCCCCAGTCATTCGACCGAAGGCCAAGGAAGAAAAAGAAGAAACTATAAGGTGCAGAGGTGACTGAAGTTTTTAATAAAAAATACCATCTGTCTTGAATAGACAGGACGGGCCGTGGACTCGGTACATCGCAAAAGAAAGAAATTTATCAGGAAAGCATAAATTTTGTTTTCTTTTGCATGATGTACCGAGTCCATGGATTCATCCTTACTTGTGGGATACCAATACCAAAGCTTTAGGACACGGATGAAGGGAGGGACAAGACAGGAACCTAAACGGAAGGCACCAGTGCTTGCAAAACCTTTCTCCCAAAAATAGCCTCCGAAAAAGCAAACGTATCAAATTTGTAAAATTTTGAAAAGGTATGGCGCGAAGAACAAGTCGCAGCCTTACAAATCTGTTCAACAGAAGCATCATTTTTAAAAGCCCATGTGGAAGCTACCGCTCTAGTAGAATGAGCTGTAATCCTTTCAGGAGGCTGCTGTCCAGCAGTCTCCTAAGCCAAACGGATGATGCTTTTTAGCCAAAAGGAAAGAGAAGTCTCTGTAGCCTATTGACCCCTACGCTTTCCAGAATAGACAACAAACAATGAAGATGTTTGACGAAAATCTTTGGTTGCCTGCAAATAAAATTTCAAAGCACGAACCACGTCCAAGTTGTGCAATAGACGTTCCTTCTTACAAGAAGGATTAGGATACAGAGAAGGAACAACAATCTCCTGATTGATATTCCTGTTAATAACAACCTTAGGTAGGAACCCAGGCTTGGTACGCAAAACCACTTTATCAGCATGGAACACAAGATAAGGTGAGTCACATTGTAATGCAGATAGTTCAGAAACTCTTCAAGTTGAAGAGATAGCAACTAGGAACAAAACTTTCCAAGATAAAAGCTTAATATCTATGGAATGCATGGGTTCAAACGGAACCCCCTGAAGAACTCTAAGAACTAAATTCAGACTCCATGGCGGAGTAACAGGTTTAAACACAGGCTTAATTCTAGCTAAAGCCTGACAAAAAGCCTGAACGTCTGGAACATCTGCCAGACGCTTGTGCAACAAAATAGACAGAGCAGATATATGTCCCTTTAGGGAATTAGCTGACAATCCTTTCTCCAATCCCTCTTGGAGAAAAGACAAAATCCTAGGAATCCCGATTTTACTCCAGGAGAAGCCTTTGGATTCGCACCAAAAAAGATATTTACGCCATATCTTATGATAGATTTTCCTGGTAACAGACTTTCGAGCCTGAATCAAGGTATTTATGACTGACTCAGAGAAACCCCGCTTTGATAGAATCAAGCGTTCAATCTCCAAGCAGTCAGTTGCAGAGAAATTAGATTTGGATGCTAGAATGGACCTTGAATCAGAAGGTCCTGTCTCAGTGGCAGAGACCATGGTGGAAGAGATGACATGTCCACCAGGTCTGCATACCAAGTCCTGCGTGGCCACACAGGTGCTATCAAAATCACAGATGCTCTCTCCTGCTTGATTCTGGCAACCAGACGTGGAAGGAGAGGAAGCGGTGGAAATACGTAGGCCAGATTGAAGGACCAAGGTACTGCTAGAGCATCTATCAGTACCGCCTTGGGATCCCGGGACCTGGACCCGTAACAAGGAAGTTTGTCATTCTGACGCGACGCCATCAGATCTAATTCTGGTGTGCCCCATAGCTGAATCAGCTGAGCAAATACCTCCGGATGGAGTTCCCACTCCCCCGGATGAAAAGTCTGACGACTTAGAAAATCCGCCTCCCAGTTCTCTACTCCTGGAATGTGGATTGATGAGAGATGGAAAGAGTGATCCTCAGCCCATCGGATTATTTTGGTTACTTCCATCATCGCTAGAGAACTCCTTGTTCCTCCCTGATGATTGCTATAAGCTACAGTCGTGATGTTGTCCGACTGAAACCTGATGAATTTGGCTGCAGCAAGCTGAGGCCATGCCTGAAGCACCTTGAATATCGATCTCAGTTCTAGGATGTTTATCAGAAGAAGAGATTCCTCCCGAGACCATAAGCCCTGTGCTTTCAGGGATTTCCAGACTGCACCCCAGCCTAGCAGGCTGGCATCTGTCGTTACAATGAGCCACTCTGGCCTGTGGAAGTACATTCCCTGAGACAGGTGGTCCTGAGACAACCACCAGAGAAGAGAATCTCTGGTCTCTGGTCCAGATGCAGTTGAGGAGATAAATCTGCATAATCCCCATTCCACTGTTTGAGCATGCATAGTTGCAGTGGTCTGAGGTGTTACCTCCATACACTGAGGTGTCACCTCCATACACTGAGCCACAGATGGCCGAGGAATAGAATGAAGAGTTCGGCAAGTGGTTAAGAGTTTTGATTTTCTGACTTCCGTCAGAAATATTTTCATTTCTACCGAATCTATCAGAGTCCCCAGAAAGGAAACTCTTGTGAGAGGGAAGAGAGAACTCTTTTTTATGTTCACCTTCCACCCGTGAGATCTCAGAAAAGCCAACACAATGTCCGTATGAGACTTGGCTAGCTGAAAAGTCGACACCTAAATAAGATGTAGTCTAGATAAGGCGCCACTGCTATGCCTCGAGGTTGTAGAACCGCCAGAAGGGACCCTAGCACCTTTGTGAAAATTCTTGGAGCCGTGGCTAACCCGAAGGGAAGAGCCACAAACTGGTAATGCCTGTTTAGAAAGGCAAATCTGAGAAATTGATGATGATCTCTGTGAATAGGGATGTGTAGATACGCATCCTTTAAGTCCACAGTAGTCATATATATTGGATCAGAGGCAGAATAGTCCGAATGGTCTCCATCTTGAATGATGGAACCTTGAGGAACTTGTTTAGAATTTTGAGATCCAAGATTGGTCTGAAAGTTCCCTCTTTTTTGGGAACCACAAACAGGTTTGAGTAGAACCCTAGTCCCTGTTCCTCTTTTGGGACTGGGCGGATCACCCCCATGGTAAGCAAATCTTCTACACAGCGTAAGAACGCCTCTCTCTTTGTCTGGTTTACAGACAATCGAGAAATATGAAATCTCCCCCGTGGAAGGGAGTCTTTGAATTCCAGAAGATATCCCTGGTACACAATTTCTAAAGCCCAGGGATCGTAAACATCTCTTGCCCAAGCCTGAGCGAAGAGAGAGAGTCTGCCCCTTACTAGATCCGGTCCCGGATCGGGGGCTATCCCTTCATGCTGTCTTAGAGGCAGCTGCTGGCTTCTTGGCCTGTTTTCCCTTGTTCCAAGCCTGGTTAGGTCTCCAGACTGACTTGGATTGGGCAAGATTCCCCTCTTGCTTTCCAGCAGAGAAAGTCGAAACGGAACCACTCTTGAAGTTCCGAAAGGAACGAAAATTACTTTGTTTGATCTTCATCTTATTTGATCTATCCTGAGGAAGGGCATGACCTTTCCTTCCAGCGATGTCTGAAATAATCTCTTTCAGTTCAGGCCCTAATAGGGTCTTTCCTTTGAAAGGGATGTTCAAAAGTTTAGATTTGGATGACACATCAGCAGACCAGGACTTAAGCCATAACGCCCTGCGTGCTAAAATGGCAAAACCTGAATTCTTTGCCGCTAATTAAGCCAGTTGAAAAGCGGCATCTGTAATAAAAGAATTAGCCAATTTAAGGGCCTTGATTCTGTCCATAATCTCCTCTAATGGATTCTCCATCTGACCAGAAAGCAGCTGCAGTAGTTACAGGAACAATGCACACAATAGGTTGAAGAGGAAAAACACTGATGAACAAAAATTTTCTTCAGGAGACCCTCTAATTTTTTATCCATAGGATCTTTGAAAGCACAACTGTCTTCGATAGGTATAGTTGTACGCTTAGACAGAGTAGAAATAGCTCCCTCCACCTTAGGGACTGTCTGCCACGAGTCCCGCATGGTGTCAGATATGGGAACATTTTCTTAAAAACAGGAGGGGGAATGAACGGAATACCTGGTCTATCCCACTCCTTAGTAATAATATTCACAATCCTCTTATAAACTGGAAAAACATCAGGGTAAACAGGAACCTCTTAGTATTTATCCATTTTACACAATTTCTCTGGAACCACTATAGGGTCACAATCATCTAAAGTCGCTAATACCTCCCTGAGCAATAAGCGGAGGTGTTCAAGCTTAAATTTAAAGGCCGTCATATCAGAATCTGTCTGAGGAAGCGTCTTTCCTGAATCAGAAATTTCTCCCTCAGATAACAAATCCCTCACCCCTACTTCAGAGCATTGTGAGGGCATATCAGATACAGCTACTAAAGCGTCAGATGGCTCAGCATTTTTCCTAAACCCAGAGCTATCCCGCTTTCGTTGTAAACCAGGCAGTTTAGATAAAACCTCTGTGAGGGTTGTATTCATAACTGTGGCCATGTCTTGTAAAGTAAAAGAATTTGACGCACTAGAGGTACTTGGCGTCACTTGTGCGGGCTTTACTGGGAATAGTAGTTCGCTTGGCTAAGGTGGAAAAATCTTTTCTCTATAACTTAAAGCCCTCTCAAAACATGAGGGACAAAAAGGAATTGGTGGTTCCACATTTGCATCCAAACACATGGAGCAAGTAATATTTTGCACGGCTCCTATGTCCATGCTGAAGCACAGTAGAATAACAATGTAATAAAACTTTACTTTTACACACAAAAAAAATCTTATTACAATAGACCGTTACTGGCCCTTTAAAATTTAAAAATAAACATTTTTACTGCAGGGAGAAAAAAATGTGTCCCAAAATAAACAACAAAATTTAAACAGATAAATTTAACTCAAATAATTTTGAATGTCTGAAAAAGTTACTGTGTCTTAAATTTTAAACGGAAACTATTTTCCTGTCTGCAGAGAAAAATGTATCCTCAGTTAAATAAAATAAAATTCAGACACCACAACGCCTCAGCAACTCTGTGGAGGCGCCTACCTGCCAACCGGTTCCACTGCTATATTCCCAGCGATGCAGATAAGGGCTCTATAGTGCGGTTCTAGTGCGATGCTGAGTCTCTCTCAACTGACACACAGCTAACCCAGAACAGCTCCATGCACCAGACAAGGCTGAAAACTGTGAGAGAGAATCGCCGCCTTGCAAATCTGTTCAACAGAAGCCTAATTTTTAAATGCCCATGTGGAAGCTACCGCTCTAGTAGAGTGAGCTGTAATCCTCTCAAGAGGCTGCTGGCCAGCAGTCTCATAAGCTAACCGGATCATGCTTCTCAGCCAAAAAGAAAGAAAAGTTGCCGAAGCCTTGAGACCTCTCCTCTTTCCAGAGTAGACAACAAACAAGGCAGATGTTTGACGAAAATCCTTAGTTGCTTGTAAGTAAAACTTTAAAGCACGAACCACATCCAGATTGTGCAACAACCGTTCCTTCTTAGAAGAAGGATTTGGACACAGAGAAGGAACAACAATTTCCTGTTTAATATTTCTATTGGAAACAACCTTAGGAAGGAAACCTGGCTTAGTACGTAACACCACCTTATCTGCATGGAAAATCAGATAGAGTGAATCACACTGCAGAGCAGATAACTCTTAAACTCTTCGAGCTGAAGAGATAGCAACTAGAAACAAAACTTTCCAAGATAAAAGTTTAATATCTAAAGAATGCATAGGTTCAAACGGAACCCCTTGAAGAACTTTAAGAACTAAATTTAAACTCCATGGCGGAGCAACTGGTTTAAATACCGGCTTGATTCTGACCAAAGCTTGACAAAACTCCCGAACGTCTGGAACATCTGCCAGACGCTTGTGAGAGAGAATAGACAGAGCAGATATCTGTCCTTTTTAAGAACTACGAATGAGGAAAAAGGAATGCTGAGACTTGAGGTGGATGAAAAGAAGTTTTATTCAGGAGCAGGCTTATCATCAGACACAGGGTAAGCTCCTATCTTACGCGTTTCGCGCATGGGCACATGCGCTTCATCAGAGATAATGGTCTCTGCTGGTCAGGATCCTTATAAAGGTGTGAGTGACCAATCATGGGTGGTGTTTTGTTAACCCTTTAGTAGATGTGAATTTTCACAGATTGGTTTTCTATTGATATTGTGCACACCTGGCTTAGTGGTCCTGAGCAGCAGAGTACCCTCTTGAACAGATGGTATGTTAAGCAAATATATAAATACTAGGTACTTGTTAGCAAACAATTTTCCAATAATTGACTTTGAAGTTGTTGCAATGCTTCTACTTATGCCTTAAAAATTAGGAAAGGTAATAGCTTGGTGCTTTTAAAAGAGAGCTGCAGATAAAAGTATGTGTGTTTATAGATAGTTATTTTTCCCGTTTTTTATAATTATATATGAAATGGGCAGTTGTATAAAAACACAATAAGCTTTGTCTGCTTTTGTCAAAGTGAACCAAAACTGTCACTTGCAGAAAAAAGGGGTTGTATGTCTCTCTTTAAAATCTCAGCACTGTGTTTCTTTTTTTATTTTAGGAATAGCATAGTTACATGTAAGTATGGTAGACTTTATCTGCTTGTGTTAGAGTGGACAAAAATGGTCACTAGCCGAGAGAAGACATTATGTAACTCTCTATAAAGCCATAGTTATATAGCAACTATTATGTAACTTACTATAAAGAAGCAGCAATATGCAAGACATGATTATTCGTTAAAATGATTAATAACATTTCTGGGACATTGAGAAAATATCTAAAAATAGCACTCTATTGGCTATGGTTTCTATATGGAACCCCTAGCTAATGTGATATTGTGTATAATATATTTCACATTGTTTGTTATGAAACTATAAGAAAGACTGAATAGTAGTCTTGATTACAAATGTACTTGTAAATCTAACCCTAAGGAGGAAATATTGGGTTACATTAAATAGTTGGTTCATAACTTGATAGTTTTAACTATGCTAAAATTAGATGGATATGGCTAATGGATAAGTTATGTTAAAAACATTTTCTTATGAAGTATTGTTGGAAAGATTATTTTTTAACTCATTTTTTAATTCCTTTTTTAATTAGTGAGGGATAGGTTATGCTTAAATAAATAAAGCATAGACAATTTTAGCAAACCTTTGGTGGGAACAGAGAGGAGAGAGTTAGAGACTAATAGACTGAACCCTATGTATTGTTGATTTGATTATTACTGGATTCAAAGTAATTTTATCTATGTAATTGGTGAACCTAAGATATGATGTTGTGTATATGAAATGTGTTATTGTTAGTTGTATTTGTTTAATGAAGCAGTATATGGAAGTTATTTATGATATAGAAGTGAAACATACATTACTTACTCTATATATAGATTAACATCATATCTTTTGTTCATACCTTGTGGTGCTCTAGTTTGCAACATGAATATCCAATATACTTCTCTTTTGGATAACATCTTATTTCTGTCACCCCCTAATGGATTATTTGTTATGTGTTCTATGGCTTTGAATGAAAAATGGCTAAGTTTATTATCATGTGTATGAAAGTGTTTCGCCACAGGTGTCCTAGGGAATTCCTCTTCTATTGATAAGAGATGTTCTCTTATACGGTCCTTCAATGGACGTGTCGTGATGCCTATGTATTGTTGTTGGCAATGTGTGCATGTAATTAAATATATTATGTGAGTGGACGTACAGTCCATTCTATCGGTTATTGGATATGATTTATGTGTTTCTGAAGAGCTAAACGTAAAACATTTTTCAGTATATTTGCAACTTTTACATGGTACATGGCCACATCTGTAATTACCTTTGGTGGGGGTTAGCCAACTGGTGGTTGGTAAAGGTTTTTTATGAAATTTATGTGTGATCTTATCACGTATAGTTGGTGCTTTTTTGGCTACAAATCTTATATGTTTTTGTAATTTATTTCTCAAAGTGATATCACTATTGAGAACTGGTAAATATTTCTTGATGATCTTTGTGATGGTATAGAATTGATTGCTATATTTTGTTACAAAGCAAATATCTTCTGTAAATGTGGAGTTTTTGTTGCTACTGCTGACAATCCTTTTTCCAATCCTTCTTGGAGAAAAGATAGAATCCTAGGGATCTTGACCCTACTCCATGAGAAACCCTTGGAATCACACCAATTAAGATATTTACACCATATCTTGTGATAGATCTTCCTGGTGACAGGCTTCCTAGCCTGGATCAAGGTATTAATAACAGACTCAGAAAAACCACGCTTTGATAAAATCAAGCGTTCAATCTCCACGCAGTCAGGCGTAGAGAAGTTAGATTTGAGAGTTTGAATGGACCCTGGATTAGAAGGTCCTGCCTCAATGGCAGAGGCCATGGTGGGCAGGTTAACATGTCCACCAGATCTGCATACCAAGTCCTGCGAGGCCACACAGGAGCAATTAAAATCACTGAAGCTTTCTCCTGCTTGATTCTGGCAATCAGACGCGGGAGAAGAGGAAACAGTGGAAACACATAAGCCAGGCTTAAAGACCAGGGCGCTGCTAGGGCATCTACTAGTGTTGCCCGAGGATCCCTTGACCTGGACCCGTAACAAGGAAGCTTGGCATTCTGACGGGACACCATCAGATCCAGCTCCGGTCTGTACCATAGATGAATCAGTTGGGCAAATACCTCCGGGTGAAGCTCCCATTCCCCCGGGTGAAAAGTCTGCCGACTTAGGAAATCCGCCTCCCAGTTCTCTACTCCTGGGATATGGATAGCGGAGAGATTGCAAGAGTGAGCCTCTGCCCATAGAATTATCTTGGAAACCTCCATCATTGCCAGGGGACTCCTTGTTCCCCCCTGATGGTTGATATAGGCTACAGTCGTAATGTTGTCTGACTGAAATCTGATGAACCTGACCGCAGCCAGTTGAGGCCATGCCTGAAGAGCATTGAATATCACTCTTAATTCCAGAATGTTTATCGGGAGGAGGGCTTCCTCCTGAGTCCACGAACCCTGAGCTTTCAGGGAGTTCCAGACCGTGCCCCAGCCCAGAAGGCTGGCATCTGTTTTCACTATAGTCCACTCTGGCCTGCGGAAACTCATACCCCTGGATAGATGGACCCGAGATAACCACCAGAGAAGAGAATCCCTGGTCTCTTGATCCAGATTTAGCAGAGGAGACAAATCTGTGTAGTCCCCATTCCACTGATTGAGCATGCAAAGTTGCAGAGGTCTGAGATGTAGACGGGCAAACAGAACTATGTCCATTGCCGCTACCATGAGGCAGATTACTTCCATACACTGAGCCACTGACGGCCGAGAAATGGAATGAAGAGTCCGGCAGGAAGTTAGCAGCTTTGATATCCTGACCTCTGTCAAAAATTTTTTAATTTCTACCAAATCTATCAGAGTTCCTAGGAAGGAAACTCTTGTGAGAGGAGAGAGAGAACTCTTTTCTACGTTCACCTTCCACCCGTGAGACCTCAGAAAGGCCAGAAAAATGGCCGTATGGGACTTGGCGATTTGAAGAGTCGACGCCTGGATCAAGATGTCATCTAGGTAAGGAGCCACTGCTATGCCCCGCGGCCATAGGACTGCCAGTAGGGACCCTAGAACCTTTGTAAAGATTCTTTGCGCTGTGGCTAACCCGAAGGGAAGAGACACAAACTGTTAATGCCTGTCTAGGAAGGCGAACCTGAGGAACTGATGATGATTCCTGTGAATCGGAATGTGCATATAAGCATCCTTTAAGTCCACAGTAGTCATATATTGACTCTCCTGGATCATAGGAAGAATGGTTCGAATTGTCTCCATCTTGAAGGATGGGACCCTGAGGAATTTGTTTAGGATCTTGAGATCCAAGATTGGTCTGAAAGTTCCCTCTTTTTTGGGAACTATAAATAGATTTGAATAGAAACCCTGCCCCTGTTCCTCCCTTGGAAGTGGGTGGATTACTCCCATAACCAGTACGTCTTGGACGCAATGTAAGCACGCCTCTCTCTTTACCTGGTTTGCAGATAATTGAGAGAGACGGAATCTCCCCTTTGGTGAGGAACCTTTGAATTCGAGAAGATATCCCTGGGAAACAATTTCCACTGCCCAGGGATCCTGAACGTCTCTTACCCAAGCCTGGGCGAAGAGAGAAAGTCTGCCCCCTACTAGATCCGATCCCGGATCGGGGGCTACGCCTTCATGCTGTTTTAGAGACAGTAGCTGGCTTTTTAGCCTGTTTCCCCTTGTTCCAAGCCTGGTTAGGTCTCCAGACTGGCTTGGACTGGGCGAAATCTCCCTCTTGTTTTGTACTAAGGGAAGCGGAAGCCGCGCTACTCCTGAAGTTTCGAAAGGAGCGAAAATTAGTCTGTCTGGTCCTTAACTTATTAGACTTATCCTGGGGAAGGGCGTGACCTTTCCCCCCAGTAATATCAGAAATTATCTCCTTCAGACCAGGCCCGAATAGGGTCTTTCCTTTGAAGGGGATATTAAGAAGCTTAGACTTTGAAGAAACATCTGCTGACCAGGACTTAAGTCATAGCACCCTACGCGCCATGATGGCAAAACCTGAATTTTTTGCCGCAAGTTTGGTTAACTGAAACACGGCATCTGAAATAAAGGAATTAGCAAGTTTAAGAGCTTTAATCCTGTCTAAAATCTCATCCCACGGAGTCTCCACTTGTAGAGCCTCTTCTAGAGACTCGAACCAAAAGGCAGCTGCAGCCGTAACTGGAGCAATGCATGCGAGAGGCTGGAGAAGAAAACCTTAACGTAAGAAAATCTTCTTTAGGAGACCCTCCAATTTTTTATCCATAGGATCTTTGAAAGCACAACTGTCCTCAATCGGAATAGTTGTACACTTAGCTAAAGTAGAAATAGCTCCCTCCACCTTGGGGACTGTTTGCCACGAGTCCTGCATGGAATCAGCTATGGGGAACATCTTTTTAAACACAGTAGGGGGAGAAAACGGAATACCTGGTCTATCCCATTCCTTAGTTATAATTTCCGAAAACCTTTTAGGGACTGGGAAAACATCAGTGTAAACAGGCACTGCAAAGTATTTGTCCATTTTACACAATTTCTCTGGTACCACAATGGGGTCACAAACATCCAGAGTCGTTAAGACCTCCCTAAGCAATAAACGGAGGTGTCCAAACTTAAATTTAAATGTTGACATGTCAGAGTCGGGCTGAAGTAATAACTTCCCTGAATCTGAAAGATCACCCTCAGATATCAAATCCCTTGCGCCAACTTCGGAACATTGTGAGGGCATAACGGACATATCTACTAAAGCGTCAGAAAGCTCTGTATTTGTTCTAGCCCCAGAGCTGTCTCGCTTTCCTTGTAACCCTGGCAGTTTAGACAACACCTCTATGAGAGTAGAACTCATAACTGCCGCCATGTCTCGTAAGGTAAAAGAATTAGACGCGTTAGACGCATCTGGCGTCATTTGTGCGGGTATAACAGGTTCTGACCCATGGGGAGAGCTAGACGGCATAATCTCCCTTCTTACAGTCTGAGGATCCTCTGGTGATATATTTTTTAAACCACAATATGGTCTTTGTAACTTATAGATAGTTCAGTACAAGTGGTACACATTCTAAGAGGGGGTTCCACAATGGCATCTAAACATATTGAACAGGTAGATTCTTCTACGTCAGACATGTTTAACAGACTAGCAAAGACACAAGCAAGCTTGGAAAACATTTTATGAAAGCAAAAAACAGCAATTTCCTCAAACCGGTACTGTATCTTTAAGAGAAAAAAAGTAGCACTTAAACTGCAAAACAGTGAAAAAAGTAGTAAACGATTCGAAAATTTTACAGTGTGTATAGGAAACCAAGGTAATATTGCACCCACTTGCAAATGGACAATTAACCCTTTGGCCCCCAAACCGGATTGAAAAAACGTCTACCACCGGTATAAAACCGCTAAACACCTCACCACAGCTCTGCTGTGGTGCCTACCTGCCCTTAAAATTGAAGAAACCCTCTTTAGTGGTCCTCAGACACAGCAGGAATCCAGCTTGATGTCTTGGAATGAAAGCAACTGCGGCGCGAAAATAGGCCCCTCCCACCACACTCAATGTCAGAGGGGCCTTAAAGAAACACTCCTAGGAGTTTGTGAAAAAAGCCATGTGGAAAATCAACCCCAAAAACAAGTTTAAACACTCTCAAAAAAAAGATCTGCATATGTAAAAGGCAAACGATTTTAACCCCTAATCACCAGATAACAAATAACATGAGTATTACCCAACCTTGCAAGCTGATCCCAGTCGTTATTAAATCACTGCATCTAGCTTACCACATTTCCAAAAAGGCTCTGTCAGCATTTTCTAGAACTTATCATCTCTCTAGAAACAATTATACTGAACATACCTCAAAGCAGGCAAACTGCAGGCCGTTCCCCCAGCTGATGTTTTCCCATACTCTTCAGTTATGTGTGAGAACAGCAATGGACCTTAGTTACAATCTGCTAAGATCATCATCCTCCAGGCAGAATTCTTCTTCTAATTTCTGCCTGAGAGCAAACAGTACAACGCCGGTACCGTTTAAAATAACTCTTGATTGAAGATGAAAAACTACACTAAATCACCACATATCTCTTTATACTTCCACTTGTTGAGAGCTTGCAAAGAGAATGACTGGGGGTGGGGGTTAGGGGAGGAGCTATATAGACAGCTCTGCTGTGGGTGTCCTCTTTGCAACTTCCTGTTGGGAAGGAGAATATCCCACAAGTAATGGATGAACCCATGGACTGGATACACCTTACAAGAAAAATAAGCTTAATTCCCAGCCCCAGTGCCTGTACTTAAGCTGTCAAGAAAACAACCCTCCATACACGGAGAGCATGATGTCCCAAAATAAAGAGCCCCATATTTCTAAACCTTATGTGTTAAATGTGTCTTAATAAAGTGCCCACTTTCCTCTGAGTCTTTGTTATCCTCCCAGAATAAAAAGTCAGCACTTACCTTAGAGGGACAGTCTACACCAGAATTTTTATTGTTTTAAAAGATAGATAATCCCTTTATTACCCATTCCCCAGTTTTGCATAACCAACACAGTTATAATAATATACTTTTAACCTCTGTGATTATCATGTATCTAAGCCTCTGCAAACTGCCCCTTTATTTAAGTTCTTTTGACAGACTTGCAGTCTAGCCAATCAATGCCTGATCCCAGATAACTTCACGTGCACGAGCACAGTGTTATCTATATGAAATACGTGAACTAACACCCTCTAGTGGTGAAAAACTGTTAAAATGCATTCTGAAAAGAGGTGGCCTTCAAGGTCTAAGAAATTAGCATATGAACCTCCTAGGTTAAGCTTTCAACTAAGAATACCAAGAGAACAAAGCAAAATTGGTGATAAAAGTAAATTGGAAAATTATTTAAAATGACATGCTCTATCTGAATCATGAAAGTTTATTTTGGCCTAGACTGTCCCTTTAATGCTGTCTGACAGCAGGACAGTCCAGCAGGTTTAAGAGTTCCTCTCCCTCCCATAGCCCTGTGGAAAATGATAAAGCCTGAGTAAGATTGCTTAGGCCATCAGGATAAGGGCAGCATAAATGTATGGGAGGCGCAGTGAGAATTATGTCCCACAAGTTCCCATTGCTTTAAAGCCACCAAAAGCTCTACTGAAGAGACTGATATGGACTACGGCTACACCCTAGAACAAAGCAGCACAATCTTATACTACTTTAAAAATAATAAACTCTTGATAGAAGAATCTTTTCTAACACCTAACTTTACCTCTTCCTAGCACTAACGTAGGCAAAGAGAATGAATGGACTGGGAGGGAAGGGAGGAGCTATTTAACAGCTCTGCTGTGGTGCTCTTTGCCTCCTCCTGCTGACCAGGAGGTGAATATCCCATAAGTAATGAAGATGATCCGTGGACTCCTCGTGTCTTTAAAAAGAAACAAACAAACAATAACAATTAAACAAATATAACCTCCAACCCATCTGTTTCTTACAGAGAGTGATTTCCCTTTTTTTTTGATTGAAGATAAAAAATGCAACTGAAATTGTCAGGTGCCAAAAAGAGTTTGTTAGTAGGGTCATTAATCCAGCAAGAAATATCTCTTAACAGCTGACTAAGGACACATCTGCAGTAAAGACCTCTGGAATTTAATATCTCCCGTCATTTATCAGCAACCCAGTATACAGAACATTCCACAAAGTATTATTGTAATTATATGTCCATCATGTAATAATATCCCTGGCTTAAGATAGCCATCACACAGCATTTAATTCAGCTGTCTGTAAGTAATCAGGGCTACTACTGAGCATGTTTAGAAAAGAGTTTTCCCCTTATGAGGGGGAAAATTGGTAGTGGGAACAAAAAAGGACTCTCAAAAAATCCCTGCAGGGTAAACCTGTGTATCTCTGGAGGGCAGTGCCTGGATACCGGTATGATTTGTAATTTAGAAAAGAGAAAGAAAAAGAGGTATCATATGGCACACTGGAATTGAGAGCCTAAATTAGCAAATTGAGGTAGGCTAACACAAAGAAGAGTAATAATTAAAATATAACTTTTATTAATTTATTTCTTAAAAATAAAAAGAATGTATGGTATTTTAAAATAGGGTATCACTGTAGTAGGTAGATGTTTGGTAAACAATCATACGTTAGGATAAGTGCTGTTTCTGTATCATCATATGAGAAGTTTAAATGATTTACGTAGACACATAATGTATCACATAACATGTGCTACGTTTACTATTAGAGAGGTTCAATTATAACACTTACCACTGATTGTATTAGTATATACCTTATACAAGTGAGCTACAGATGATCCCTAGGATGACATAGACTGTCATAGCTTAGGTAAATTAAATTAAAAAAGTAATATCCCAAAAAAGGGAACATACTAATTTAAACT
Organism: Bombina bombina; assembly: GCF_027579735.1. Taxonomy (NCBI): domain Eukaryota; kingdom Metazoa; phylum Chordata; class Amphibia; order Anura; family Bombinatoridae; genus Bombina; species Bombina bombina. The sequence continues at coordinate 905,744,981 of NC_069504.1, read as the reverse complement.
AATTAAAAATTGCTTCTCCTGAGAAAAAGAAGAAATATTATCTTTGGCAGACAACTATAATTAGGTAGTCATATGAGCAAAAAATCTATTGGTGGATTAGAGAATTACCATGTGTAAAGGAGGTTAAATTACCCAAATGTATGAGATCCACATGAACACAGGTATAACATTGTGATTATATAGCAGTGTGTTGCTCAATATAACCGCTATTAAATTAATCACAATTTTAATACTATTGTCATATATAGCACCAGTAATGTTTAATAGGGTGTTAACAAATTAACCGTTTATTCTTTTGGCCACCAATTTAACAGTATAGAGGATATATAGCAGGGTATTGCTCGATATATTCGCTACTTATTTTGCCATTCAATGTAACCATTATTAACTTGATTGCGGTTTTTATACTATTGTTATATATATCACTGGAAATATCTACCAGAGTGTTACACAAGTTAACCGTTTTTCTTAGCCACCAATTTAACGCTATTATGTAATAGTGTATAGCTCAATATATTCGCTACTCATTCAGCCATAGTTTTACACTATTATACTTGGTTGCACTGATATTGTATAACAGTGTGTAACACACCAGATTCCGCTATTTATTTGAACCCCACTTAAACGTATACAAATATCCCAGATATAATGTGAGCCCACAAGTTTAAGAAAAAACCGTTTAAGCCAACAACATATTAGATACCCATAAGTAATTCTTTTTTAACAAAATTATTTCTCAAGAGAAGCAGTGCGAACGCCTGACGCGCGTTTCGCCAACTGCTTTGTCAAAGGCGCCGATCGTACTTCGTGCTGCCTTATTTATGCGAAGACCAACCAATCTGGAAGGAGGTGTGTCCCGGTCACATGACCAGCGTTACCAATCACAGAGCATCAGTGACGCTGTAGGGTCATGTGTGTCCTCAATAGTTTCACAATGGATAGGAGAGGGAGGGTGTGTGTTTATTACTGGCCAATCATATAGCGATCGCAAACGATGTAAACACATCATTACGCATATTGGAAACTTGTATTGTGATCGCGTTATCATACAATGTCAACTCAAGAATGAAAGTATATTATTGAAATGCTCAAACAGAGATTTGATAACAAAGCACAATCCATTAAGTTCCTTTGTTCATACGATCATGTATCCTCAGTGGTATTCGCAATAGAAGGGAGAAATAAATTAATAAAAGTTATATTTTAATTATTACTCTTCTTTGTGTTAGCCTACCTCAATTTGCTAATTTAGGCTCTGAATTCCAGTGTGCCATATGATACCTCTTTTTCTTTCTCTTTTCTAAATTACTACTGAGCATGTGCAAGAATTCACAGAATATATGTATCTGCATTTGTGATTGGCTGATGGCTGTCACATGAGACAGGGGGAGTGGAAATAGACATAAGCGAAATTTGTCAGAAAAAAATATATCTACTTCTCATTTGAAGTTCAGACTAAGTGCTATTGCATTGTCTTTTTATCATGCATTTGTTGTTTGTGCTAATCTACTGTATTTACTTGTCCTTTAAGGGAAATTACAAAGGCCTGGAGTTGGTTCTCATGTTGTTTGAAAGTATGCATTGTGTAGCTCCGGGACCCAGGAGGGGAGAGACCTTGATGTGGTCCTGGGCTTATTCCTTAGGCACCAAATGCAACTGACTCTCCCATTATTGCTTTTAACTATTACTGTGTGCTTGCTAGTGAGTGCCAAGTTTTATGTGTTTTGTGTTAATGATTATTGTAAGTTTCCCTTTGGGCCTTTCACCCAGGCTGCTCAGGGGTTAACTGCCTGGGTTGGTGGGAGCTGTGCAACTGTCTGTAAGTATTCAGGGCTATGAAGTTCACAGTGACTCGGGATGTGTACCCTGTCCAGTCTGAGCGTGTGGTCCATTTTGTTTGGGTTGTACATATATATATATATACACACACACATTTTATATTTTAAAAATGTTACACATTTGAAAATACAAGTTACAAAGAATATGTCAAACCTAAAAAGGGATATGAAACCCATTTGGCCACCAATCAGCAAGTACTACCCAGGTGCTGATAGAACAAAGGAACATTTATAATAGGAGTAAATTAGAAAGTTGCTTTAAATTGTATACTCTATCTGAATCATGAAAGAAAAAAAATGGTTTCATCTCTTTTAGTCCATATTGTAGAATATTGTTAAAAACAAACCCCACTTCTTTATTCATCATAGAAGTTTACATTGCTTGCTATGCTTGTTATTTCATAGCTCCATTCAATGTTTAATTTATATTGAAATAATATTTGAGGATTACAGCTATAATAGCAGAGCAAAACAGTTTATATTCACAGATGATCAAATTCACAGACCATATACTCAAAAATTCAGTGCTTACCTTTAAAGATCCAGTGTTGGTAAATTTTGAGTACCACTTGCTGGCCTTCTCAGCAACCCCTTTGCCAGCAGAAAACATGCTGCTCTTCAGGACATCAAATGTGGGAGTGAGCAGAGTGTTGAAAGATGTTGGGGACATGAGGGCAAGTGCAGATTCATTAAGTTGTTCATTTTGAGAGCTGCTTGTCGAGAATGAAGGAGATGACCATAGCCTGGTTCGATGCCTCTCCTCCCGTTTTGTATAATAAGTCTTTGATTTGGTTAGTCTGGGAACCTGGGGAGAAGTTGGAGGGAGGCTCAAGCGTCTGCAGAAGGGGACATCTCTGGGGCTTTTAAACTGGTCACAATTAGTCTTCTGTAGGTCCATGCTTGATGCACGGCTGGTCAAAGGGCTGCTCATATTATTCATATACATTTCTATTTCTTCTGCAAGGTCCCTACGAGTTGAAGGAGTTAACAGGCTTTTATCTTCTTCAACTTCCTCCTCTTCAACATACTGCTCGGTTTCTGCTGCTAGCAGTGAAAGAGGGTCCAATCCAACCTTCACATCTGTTTTTTCAATAGGCTTGGTCAAAAGCAGAGAGGAGGAAGACGCTGTATCAATTCTCTCTGTGAGTTTGTCTTTCTGAACACTTGTTTTCAAAGGCTTTGTTTCAACAACTTCATTATCCAGATCTTCAAGATCAAAAATGACTGGAGAATCTGCTTTATCTTGAAACCCCCCTCCTCCAAGTGGAGAATCATCATCACTCCACTCCTTCTCGGAGGTTGCTCTAAGCTTTCTAGAGGATACCTTTTTAATATCCAAGGAGCTTGGCCGAGGCATGCTAAGTACTTTTGCGCCAAGTTCTGTCACTGCATCTTTGCTGTTTGCATCTTGATAAGTTCCATTCATAAGAAGCCCAGTAAGATTATCTCCACTTAAGTGTCTGTTCCTGCTTCCCCACACCAAATGATCTTTTAACCCTGCCTCTAGAGCACTCTTGTGTCTCTTACGTGCACACCAGCTATGGTATTTCTCACCATCATTGGTATTGTCAAAGGAAGAAGCAAATTTTATGTCTGCTGAACTGCCTGAATATACAGGGGGAAAAAAACAAGAAATACTATTTAAATAAATTATTTGGCAAAGCAGAGAAGGAATATATATCATTATCTAACACTATTATGTCAATTCCACAAAATGTACTTCAGCAATTAAATTTATATTTTCTTATTATAACAAATTACATGAGTTATATACAGGAAATAGATTCCTGCCTTTTGTTGACTCTATTGCCAATACACCAGTATTGAAATTATCAGTATATATAGTGGTTTTAACAGGCACAAGCAGCTGTTTCAAATTAAAAATAAAGGTAAAGGGTTTATGTGTAAAACATGTAATACACTCCAGCAGGTAAAATGTTTTATTAGGAACAGATTAAAGGAGGGGGGATTTTATAGTACAATGTCCCTTCAACCATTTACTCTGGCCTATAGCTAAATGTCTGTTTTATACCCAAGGCTCAACATTTTTATTATAACATAAATTCATAAACAAGTAATTCCTAACTTCCTATTTTGATCTATTTTATTTTTGTTAATAATGTATCCCAAATTCACATTCAGAAAAATACACAAACGTGTAAAAAAAACCAAAAAAACATTTTCTAATATTAAGCCACCACTTGGTCATAGGCTGAAATTTCCTCCCATCCATCTTTTCAGGTTTTACATTTAGCCTAGTGAAAGAAAAGACAGCAAATAAGAATGAGTAATAGAGGAGGAAAATAAGGTATAAATTAAAGAAGCAAAAAAACAAAAAAAAACAATATTAAGTCTAAAGATTTAAGGGAATTGTGACAGCTGGCAAAGAATCTGAACAGAGCAGTCTATCGGAGAAGATGAGTTGGGGGGGTGGAAGAGACATCCTTGACGTTTTACAATATTTGCTTTTAATGGAAATTAAATAACGTGGTGTAGCTGGTCTGCATCTACTGTTTCCTAGAACTGGCTACTAAAGCAGAAACAGCCCCATGCACTAACTGGACAGGAGTGTGTGGGGGCACAAGTCAAAGCCAAATACTTTACAGCTGTCAAAAAACCCCAATTATAATACATGTGCATCATCCAATGACCAGAATCTAAGCTATAAAGCTTGGTAAACTTGGTTTGTGAAAAGACTGTAAAGGATGCAAAAAGAAAATGTATACTTACTTGATAACTTTATTTCTTTCCGGGTATTGTTAGTCCATGGCTTTATCAATTACTGTTGGGGAATATCACTCCTGGCCAGAAAGAGGAGGCAAAGAGCACCACAGCAAAGCTGTTAAGTATCACTTACCTTCCCACAACCCCCAGTCATTTGACCGAAGGGAAATGGAGAAAAAGGAGTAACACGAGGTGTAAAGGTGTCTAAGGTTTAGTCAAAAAATAACTTTCTTGAATTAAAGGGCAGGTCCGTGGACTCACCATATCCGGAAATAAATACATTTATAAGGTAAGCATAAATTTTCTTTTCTTTCCTAAGATATGGTGAGTCCACGGCTTCATCAATTACTGTTGGGAACCAATACCCAAGCTAGAGGACACAGATGGATAGGGAGGGACAAGACAGACAGACCTAAACAGAAGGCACCACCGCTTGAATAACCTCACTCCCAAAAGATGCCTTGTCTCCGAGACAAAAGAATCAAATTTGTAAAATTTGAAATGAGTATGCAAAGAGAACCAAGTTGCAGCCTTGCAAATCTGCTCCACAAAAGCTTCATTTTTGAAACCCAAGAAGAGGAGACAGCATCTCGAGGAATGAGCCGTAATTTTTTCAGGAGGCTGCTGACCCGCAGTCTCATAAGCAAACCAAACATACTTCTCAACAAGAGAGAAAGAGAAGTAGCAGAAGCTTTCTGACCTTTACGTTTCCAAGAGAAACAAACAAACAAACAAACAGGGCATAAGACTGGCGAAAATACTCAGTCGCCTGTAAATAAAATTTTAAAGCACACACCACCTCAAAGTTGTGCAACAAACGTTCTTTATGAAAAGAAGGACTAGGACAAAGAGAAGGAACAACAATTTACTGATTAATATTTCTGTCCGAAACCACTTTAGGAAGAAACCTAACATAGAACGAAGAACCGCCTCATCGGCATGATAAGATAAAGGTGAATCACACTGCAAAGCTGAAAGTTCAGAGACTCTCCAAGCAGAAGAGATAGCAATAAGAAACAAAACCTTCCAAGATAACAACCTGATATCTATATGGAATGCAAAGGCTCAAAGGAGCCTGCTGCAAAACTTTAAAAACAAGGTTAAAGGGACATAAAACCCAATTTTTTTCTTTCATGATTTAGATAGAGCATACAATTTTAAACTTTCCAATTTACTTCTATTATCAAATTTTCTTTGTTTTCTTGTTATCCTTTGTTGAAAAGCTGGAATGTAAACTCATGAGTGTGCACGTGTCCACAAAACTATATGGCAGCAGTTTTGCAACAATGGTATACATTAGCAGGAGCACTAGATGGCAGAACTATTTCCTGTCATGTAGTGCTTCAGGCATGTACACGCTACCTACCTATATATCCCTTCAACAAAGAATAACATGAGAACTAAACAAATTTGATAATAGAAGTAAATTGGAAACTTTTTAAAAATTGTATTCTCTATCTAAATAATGAAAGAAAATTTGGGGGTTTACTGTCCCTTTAAGGCTCCCAGGAGGAGCAACAGACTTAAACACAGGCCTGATTCTGACCAAGGCCTGACAAAAAGATTGCACACCTGGCACGCCCGCCAGACGCTTATGCAGCAAAAAAGATAATTCCGCAATCTGACCCTTCAGAGTACTGACTAACAAAAACCTTTCTCCAGACCTTGCTGGAGAAAAGACAAAATTCTAGGAATCGTGACCCTACTCCAAGAGTAGCCCTTGGATTCACACCAATAAAGATATTTACGCCATATCTTATGGAAAATCTTTCTCGTAACAGGCTTGCAAGCCTGAATCACGGTTTCAATGACCGACTCAGAAAAACCACGCTTAGACAGAACTTAACATTCAATCTCCAAGCAGTCAGCTCCAGAGAAATAAAATTTGGATGAAAAAAGGGACCCTGAATCAGAAGGTCCTTCCTCAGAGGCAGTCTCCAAGGTGGAAGAAATTACATCTCCACTAGGTCTGCATACCAGATCCTGCGAGGCCACGCAGGGGCTATTAGAATTACCGATGCTCTCTCCTGTTTGATACGAGCAATGACTTGTGGAAGGAGAGCAAACAGAGGAAACAGGTATGCAAGCCTGAAATCCCAAGGAACCGCCAGAGCATCTATCAGAACGGCCTGTAGATCTCTTGACTTTGAACCGTACCTTGGAAGCTTGGCATTTTGCCAAGCCGCCATCAGATCCAACTCTGGCACCCCCCATTTGAGGGTTACACCTCCGGATGGGGTTCCCACTCCCCAGGATGAACAGTCTGTCTGCTCAGGAAATCCACTTCTCAGTTGTCCACTCCTGGAATGTGGATGGCAGATAGACAACAATTGTGAGCTTCCACCCACTGAACAATCCAAGTCACCTCCTACATGGCTAAGGAACTCTGAGTTCCTCCCTGGTGGCTGATGTAAACCATTGAGGTGATATTGTCTGAGTGGAACCAAGCTAAGGACAACTGAGGTCAAGCCATCAGAGCATTGTAAATCGCTCTCAACTCCAAGATGTTAAAGAGGAGAGCAGACACTTCCGAGTCCATAATCCCTGCGCCTTAAACAAAACCCAGTCTGCGGTCACATCACCCAGGAATGTCTCTAGAAGCACGCGCCCTGAGACAGATACTCCTGAAAAACTACTACGGGAGAAAGTCTCTTATCGACTGATCTAGATCTATCCTCTGAGACAGATACGAATGTTCTCCATTTTATGGAAAATAGCAAAGGGAATGATGTCCATGATAACCATCAGACCAATTCCCTCCATACATTGAGTCACTAAAAAGTGAAGGAAAAAACATAATTTATGCTTACCTGATAAATTTATTTCTCTTGTAGTGTATCCAGTCCACGGATCATCCATTACTTATGGGATATTCTCCTTCCCAACAGGAAGTTGCAAGAGGATCACCCACAGCAGAGCTGCTATATAGCTCCTCCCCTAACTGCCATATCCAGTCATTCGACCGAAACAAACAGAGAAAGGAGAAACCATAGGGTGCAGTGGTGACTATAGTTTAATTAAAATTTTAGACCTGCCTTAAAATGACAGGGCGGGCCGTGGACTGGATACACTACAAGAGAAATAGATTTATCAGGTAAGCATAAATTATGTTTTCTCTTGTTAAGTGTATCCAGTCCACGGATCATCCATTACTTATGGGATACCAATACCAAAGCTAAAGTACACGGATGATGGGAGGGACAAGGCAGGGATTAAGCGGAAGGAACCACTGCCTGAAGAACCTTACTCCCAAAAACAGCCTCCGAAGAAGCAAAAGTATCAAATTTGTAAAATTTTGAAAAAGTGTGAAGCGAAGATCAAGTCGCGGCCTTGCAAATCTGTTCAACAGAGGCCTCATTTTTGAAGGCCCAGGTGGAAACCACAGCTCTAGTAGAATGAGCTGTAATTCTTTCAGGGGGCTGCTGTCCAGCAGTCTCATAGGCTAGGCGTATAATACTCCGAAGCCAAAAGGAAAGAGAGGTTGCCGAAGCTTTTTGACCTCTCCTCTGTCCAGAATAAACGACAAACAGGGAAGATGTTTGACGAAAATCTTTAGTAGCTTGTAAGTAAAACTTCAAGGCACGGACTACGTCCAGATTATGTAAAAGACGTTCCTTCTTTGAAGAAGGATTAGGACACAATGATGGAACAACAATCTCTTGATTGATATTCTTGTTAGAAACCACCTTAGGTAAAAACCCAGGTTTGGTACGCAGAACTACCTTATCTGCATGAAAAATCAGATGAGAATCACATTGTAAGGCAGATAGCTCAGAGACTCTCCGAGCCGAGGAAATAGCCATCAAAAACAGAACTTTCCAAGATAAAAGCTTAATATCAATGGAATGAAGGGGTTCAAACAGAACTCCTTGAAGAACTTTAAGAACCAAGTTTAAGCTCCATGGGGGAGCAACAGGTTTAAACACAGGCTTAATTCTAACCAAAGCCTGACAAAATGCCTGGACGTCTGGAACTTCTGCCAGACGCTTGTACAAAAGAATAGACAGAGCAGAAATCTGTCCCTTTAAGGAACTAGCTGATAATCCTTTGTCCAAACCCTCTTGGAGAAAGGACAATATACTAGGAATCCTAACCTTACTCCATGAGTAATTCTTGGATTCACACCAGTAAAGATATGTACGCCATATCTTGTGATAGATTTTCCTGGTAACAGGCTTTCGTGCCTGTATTAAGGTATCAATGACTGACTCGGAGAAGCCACGCTTTGATAGAATCAAGCGTTCAATCTCCATGCAGTCAGTCTCAGAGTAAGCAGCATTTTCTAGCAAATTCCATCCCTAGAAAAATATTAACTGCACATACCTTATTGCAGGAAAACCTGCACGCCATTCCCTCTCTGAAGTTACCTCACTCCTCAGAATATGTGAGAACAGCCATGGATCTTAGTTACTTCTGCTAAGATCATAGAAAATGCAGGCAGATTCTTCTTCTAAATACTGCCTGAGATAAACAGCACACTCCGGTACCATTTAAAAATAACAAACTTACGCACACTGCAACTAGATGGTCACGCACTTCTCCCTCTCCTTACATTACTACTAACTGCAGGGCCCCTCTCCTTCCTTTCCCGCCGGTACTGGTTGCCTGCGGGTCATACCCCTTTTCCCCAGGAGAGGGGCTCACCCAATATAACTTAAGGCTCCGTCCTCCACCCCCACTTTTAGCTACTGCCCACCCTTATTTTAGGTGGACAAATAAGCGGTATTTATCCGCTATTGATACTGTTCTGTTATAAGTTGCTCTTAGCTTTCTGTCTACAAAGAAAATGAGACACTTTGTCTTCCACTTACGTGCGTTTAGCAGGAGCAACTTGTTATGACTCCCTATAATTTGTAAATTTCTATATAATAAATACACTTATTTTATAATTAACATATCACTCTATAAGAAGTATAAGTTTTTCGGGTTGTTTAAATTCTATCACTTTCTTATGTGTTTATATAGGAAACAAATTGAAAAAAGAGGTAATGCTTGATTATATGTATTTGATTTTGTACTGGCATATAATGTCCTTTATATTTTTTATGTTCTTTTGGTGAGATACATATATAATTTCTGAATTAAGATTTCTTCATTCTCTTATATGAAAAGGTTTCAATGTCCAATCGATAAACATTGTATGGTATGCAAAATTTTATCAAAGTGACGCAAAATGTATATCATGCTCATGTTCTTTCCTTTTCTTGTATTACCTCAATAAAAATCTTTGATTAAAAAAAAAATAAATAAACTTTTGATTGAAGAAATAAACTAAGTATAAAACACCACACTCCTCTTACGACCTCCATCTTGGTTGAGGCTTGCAAGAGAATGACTGGATATGGCAGTTAGGGGAGGAGCTATATAGCAGCTCTGCTGTGGGTAATCCTCTTGCAACTTCCTGTTGGGAAGGAGAATATCCCATAAGTAATGGATTATCCGTGGACTGGATACACTTAACAAGAGAAATCAACTGCAGCTAGATCCAAACTCCCAACCTTCTGGTTGCAAAATGACTAAGCTATTTACCGGACCACAAGAGCTTGCTGTTGGCTGGACAGTAGACTGCAGAGAAAGGAAAAGTAATTAATCCTTGGTTATCTGACCTCTGTTAGAAATCTAGGGGGCAGAGCCTGCAGGGCATGAGAGAGGACGCATGAAACAGCAGCTCCTGCTAAATCTTATTATTAATGGCAATTTTAGCTAACTTGTGGCACCCGAATCAACATCTAGTGACACCGTAAAAGCTTGTGTTCTACCCAGTAGACGGCTAAAGGCCTTTTTTTTCCACATGCCTGGGTTGTGGCAATAATTTACAGAAACTCACAAGAAGCACAAGGGGAGAGTGGATGAGGCGCCATTTCTTCCCTTTATTGGGTGAGGCTATGGAAATGACGACTAACTGGGAAACAGAGATGTTCCGTATTTAAAACAAGCACTTTGTTAGATTGGAACGCACGTTGCTCTCTGCTTTTCAGGGGGAGCCGAACAGAAATTTGTCGGATGAAAAGGAGAGCCCTGCAGCTGGGAAGTTAGTGAAGACCATATCAGTTAAATGTTATGCAGATGTAGGCCACACAGATATACCCAGAGGTTCAAAGAATACAAGTTTACAGGATGTTTATTTTGCAGATCGGGCGGAGAGCTGCCCCTCAGACCCCCTCGCTGAGCTGGGAATATGCAAGACGCAAGCATCTGTATCTAAAAAACCTGCTGAAAACGAGACTTTCTGCTCTGAACTGATTAACGGTAAGCCTCTGGTTGTTTCTCTGCTGGAGCTACTACCCCAGCACATAGACCTTGTCCCGCACGAAACCCGAAGCCCAAGATTTAAGATAACATCCCTCAAAAACATTGCTGCATCTACACATAAAGTTGAAGAGACATTGAAACTTACTCCGCGGAAACAGAATTTATGTTTACCTGATAAATTACTTTCTCCAACGGTGTGTCCGGTCCACAGCGTCATCCTTACTTGTGGGATATTCTCTTCCCCAACAGGAAATGGCAAAGAGCCCAGCAAAGCTGGTCACATGATCCCTCCTAGGCTCCGCCTTCCCCAGTCATTCGACCGACGTAAAGGAGGAATATTTGCATAGGATAAATCATATGATACCGTGGTGACTGTAGTTAAAGAAAATAAATCATCAAACCTGATTAAAAAAAAACCAGGGCGGGCCGTGGACCGGACACACCGTTGGAGAAAGTAATTTATCAGGTAAACATAAATTCTGTTTTCTCCAACATAGGTGTGTCCGGTCCACGGCGTCATCCTTACTTGTGGGAACCAATACCAAAGCTTTAGGACACGGATGATGGGAGGGAGCAAATCAGGTCACCTAGATGGAAGGCACCACGGTTTGCAAAACCTTTCTCCCAAAAATAGCCTCAGAAGAAGCAAAAGTATCAAATTTGTAAAATTTGGTAAAAGTGTGCAGTGAAGACCAAGTCGCTGCCTTACATATCTGATCAACAGAAGCCTCGTTCTTGAAGGCCCATGTGGAAGCCACGGCCCTAGTGGAATGAGCTGTGATTCTTTCAGGAGGCTGCCGTCCGGCAGTCTCATAAGCCAATCTGATGATGCTTTTAAGCCAAAAAGATAGAGAGGTAGAAGTTGCTTTTTGACCTCTCCTTTTACCAGAATAAACAACAAACAAGGAAGATGTTTGTCTGAAATCCTTTGTAGCATCTAAATAGAATTTTAGAGCACGCACTACATCCAAATTGTGCAACAAACGTTCCTTCTTTGAAACTGGATTCGGACACAAAGAAGGCACAACTATCTCCTGGTTAATGTTTTTGTTAGAAACAACTTTCGGAAGAAAACCAGGTTTAGTACGCAAAACCACCTTATCTGCATGGAACACCAGATAAGGAGGAGAACACTGCAGAGCAGATAACTCTGAAACTCTTCTAGCAGAAGAAATTGCAACCAAAAACAAAACTTTCCAAGATAATAACTTGATATCAACGGAATGTAGGGGCTCAAACGGAACCCCCTGAAGAACTGAAAGGACTAAATTGAGACTCCAAGGAGGAGTCAAAGGTTTGTAAACAGGCTTGATTCTAACCAGAGCCTGAACAAAAGCCTGAACATCTGGCACAGCCGCCAGCTTTTTGTGAAGTAAAACAGATAAAGCAGAAATCTGTCCCTTCAAAGAACTTGCAGATAATCCTTTCTCCAAACCTTCTTGAAGAAAGGATAGAATCTTAGGAATTTTTATCTTGTTCCATGGTAATCCTTTAGATTCACACCAACAGATATATTTTTTCCATATTTTATGGTAGATTTTTCTAGTTACAGGCTTTCTGGCCTGAACAAGAGTATCAATGACAGAATCTGAGAACCCTCGCTTTGATAAAATCAAGCGTTCAATCTCCAAGCAGTCAGTTGGAGTGAAACCAGATTCGGATGTTCGAACGGACCTTGAACAAGAAGGTCCTGTCTTAAAGGTAGCTTCCATGGTGGAGCCGATGACATATTCACCAGGTCTGCATACCAAGTCCTGCGTGGCCACGCAGGAGCTATCAAGATCACCGATGCCCTCTCCTGATTGATCCTGGCTACCAGCCTGGGAATGAGAGGAAACGGTGGGAATACATAAGCTAGGTTGAAGGTCCAAGGTGCTACTAGTGCATCTACTAGAGTCGCCTTGGGATCCCTGGATCTGGACCCGTAGCAAGGAACCTTGAAGTTCTGACGAGAGGCCATCAGATCCATGTCTGGAATGCCCCACAATTGAGTTATTTGGGCAAAGATTTCCGGATGGAGTTCCCACTCCCCCGGATGAAATGTCTGACGACTCAGAAAATCCGCTTCCCAATTTTCCACGCCTGGGATGTGGATTGCAGACAAGTGGCAGGAGTGAGTCTCCGCCCATTGAATGATTTTGGTCACTTCTTCCATCGCCAGGGAACTCCTTGTTCCCCCCTGATGGTTGATATACGCAACAGTCGTCATGTTGTCTGATTGAAACCGTACGAATTTGGCCTTTGCTAGCTGAGGCCAAGCCTTGAGAGCATTGAATATCGCTCTCAGTTCCAGAATGTTTATCGGGAGAAGAGATTCTTCCCGAGACCAAAGACCCTGAGCTTTCAGGGGTTCCCAGACCGCGCCCCAGCCTACCAGACTGGCGTCGGTCGTGACAATGACCCACTCTGGTCTGCGGAAGCTCATCCCCTGTGACAGGTTGTCCAGGGTTAGCCACCAACGGAGTGAATCTCTGGTCCTCTGATCTACTTGTATCGTCGGAGACAAGTCTGTATAATCCCCATTCCACTGACTGAGCATGCACAGTTGTAATGGTCTCAGATGAATTCGCGCAAAAGGAACTATGTCCATTGCCGCGACCATCAAACCTATTACTTCCATGCACTGCGCTATGGAAGGAAGAAGAACAGAATGAAGTACTTGACAAGAGCTTAGAAGTTTTGATTTTCTGGCCTCTGTCAGAAAAATCCTCATTTCTAAGGAGTCTATTATTGTTCCCAAGAAGGGAACTCTTGTTGACGGAGATAGAGAACTTTTTTCTACGTTCACTTTCCACCCGTGAGATCTGAGAAAGGCCAGGACAATGTCCGTATGAGCCTTTGCTTGTGGTAGGGACGACGCTTGAATCAGTATGTCGTCCAAGTAAGGTACTACTGCAATGCCCCTTGGTCGTAGCACCGCTAGAAGGGACCCTAGTACCTTTGTGAAAATTCTTGGAGCAGTGGCTAATCCGAATGGAAGTGCCACAAACTGGTAATGCTTGTCCAGAAAGGCGAACCTTAGGAACCGATGATGTTCCTTGTGGATAGGAATATGTAGATACGCATCCTTTAAATCCACCGTGGTCATGAATTGACCTTCCTGGATGGAAGGAAGAATTGTCCGAATGGTTTCCATTTTGAACGATGGAACCTTGAGAAACTTGTTTAGGATCTTGAGATCTAAGATTGGTCTGAATGTTCCCTCTTTTTTGGGAACTATGAACAGATTGGAGTAGAATCCCATCCCTTGTTCTCCTAATGGAACAGGATGAATCACTCCCATTTTTAACAGGTCTTCTACACAATGTAAGAATGCCTGTCTTTTTATGTGGTCTGAAGACAATTGAGACCTGTGGAACCTCCCCCTTGGGGGAAGCTCCTTGAATTCCAGAAGATAACCTTGGGAGACTATTTCTAGCGCCCAAGGATCCAGAACATCTCTTGCCCAAGCCTGAGCGAAGAGAGAAAGTCTGCCCCCCACCAGATCCGGTCCCGGATCGGGGGCCAACATCTCATGCTGTCTTGGTAGCAGTGGCAGGTTTCTTGGCCTGCTTACCTTTGTTCCAGCCTTGCATTGGCCTCCAGGCTGGCTTGGTTTGAGAAGTATTACCCTCTTGCTTAGAGGATGTAGCACTTGGGGCTGGTCCGTTTCTGCGAAAGGGACGAAAATTTGGTTTATTTTTAGCCTTGAAAGACCTATCCTGAGGAAGGGCGTGGCCCTTACCCCCAGTGATATCAGAAATAATCTCTTTCAAGTCAGGGCCAAACAGCGTTTTCCCCTTGAAAGGTATGTTAAGCAATTTGTTCTTGGAAGACGCATCCGCTGACCAAGATTTTAGCCAAAGCGCTCTGCGCGCCACAATAGCAAACCCTGAATTTTTCGCCGCTAATCTAGCCAATTGCAAAGTGGCGTCTAAAGTAAAAGAGTTAGCCAATTTGAGAGCATGAATTCTGTCCATAATCTCCTCATAAGAAGAATCTTTATTGAGCGACTTTTCTAGTTCATCGAACCAGAAACACGCTGCTGTAGTGACAGGAACAATGCATGAAATTGGTTGTAGAAGGTAACCTTGCTGAACAAACATCTTTTTAAGCAAACCCTCTAATTTTTTATCCATAGGATCTTTGAAAGCACAACTATCTTCTATAGGGATAGTAGTGCGTTTGTTTAGAGTAGAAACCGCCCCCTCGACCTTGGGGACTGTTTGCCATAAGTCCTTTCTGGGGTCGACCATAGGAAACAATTTCTTAAATATAGGGGGAGGGACAAAAGGTATGCCGGGCCTTTCCCATTCTTTGTTTACAATGTCCGCCACCCGCTTGGGTATAGGAAAAGCTTCGGGGGGCCCCGGGACCTCTAGGAACTTGTCCATCTTACATAATTTCTCTGGAATGACCAAATTCTCACAATCATCCAGAGTAGATAACACCTCCTTAAGCAGAGCGCGGAGATGTTCCAATTTAAATTTGAATGCAATCACATCAGGTTCAGCTTGTTGAGAAATTTTCCCTGAATCTGAAATTTCTCCCTCAGACAAAACCTCCCTGGCCCCCTCAGACTGGTGTAGGGGCATTTCAGAACCATTATCATCAGCGTCCTCATGCTCTTCAGTATTTTCTAAAACAGAGCAGTCGCGCTTTCGCTGATAAGTGGGCATTTTGGCTAAAATGTTTTTGATAGAATTATCCATTACAGCCGTTAATTGTTGCATAGTAAGGAGTATTGGCGCACTAGATGTACTAGGGGCCTCCTGTGTGGGCAAGACTGGCGTAGACGAAGGAGGGGATGATGCAGTACCATGCTTACTCCCCTCACTTGAGGAATCATCTTGGGCATCATTTTCTCTAAATTTTGTGTCACATAAATCACATCTATTTAAATGAGAAGGAACCTTGGCTTCCTCACATACAGAACATAGTCTATCTGATAGTTCAGACATGTTAAACAGGCATAAACTTGATAACAAAGTACAAAAAACGTTTTAAAATAAAACCGTTACTGTCACTTTAAATTTTAAACTGAACACACTTTATTACTGAAAATGTGAAAAAGTATGAAGGAATTGTACAAAATTCACCAAAATTTCACCACAGTGTCTTAAAGCCTTAAAAGTATTGCACACCAAATTTGAAAGCTTTAACTCTTAAAATAACGGAACCGGAGCCGTTTTTATATTTAACCCCTATACAGTCCCTGGTATCTGCTTTGCTGAGACCCAACCAAGCCCAAAGGGGAATACGATACCAAATGACGCCTTCAGTAAGCTTTTTCTATGTATCTGAGCTCCTCACACATGCATCTGCATGGCTTGCTTCCCAAAAACAACTGCGCAATAGAGGCGCGAAAATGAGGCACTGCCTATGATTAGAGAAGGCCCCCAGAGAAAAAGGTGTCCAATACAGTGCCTGCCGGTTATTTTACATAATTCCCAAGAATAAAATAACTCCTCAAAGCTATGAAGTATTAAAAATGCTTATAAATCAAACGTTTTAGCCCAGAAAAATGTCTACCAGTCTTTAAAGCCCTTGTGAAGCCCTTTATTCTCATTTAATAAAAATGGCTTACCGGATCCCATAGGGAAAATGACAGCTTCCAGCATTACCACGTCTTGTTAGAAATGTGTCATACCTCAAGCAGCAAAAGTCTGCTCACTGTTTCCCCCAACTGAAGTTAATTCCTCTCAACAGTCCTGTGTGGAAACAGCCATCGATTTTAGTAACGGTTGCTAAAATCATTTTCCTCTTGCAAACAGAAATCTTCATCTCTTTTCTGTTTCAGAGTAAATAGTACATACCAGCACTATTTTAAAATAACAAACTCTTGATTGAAGAATAAAAACTACATTTAAACACCAAAAAACTCTAAGCCATCTCCGTGGAGATGTTGCCTGTACAACGGCAAAGAGAATGACTGGGGAAGGCGGAGCCTAGGAGGGATCATGTGACCAGCTTTGCTGGGCTCTTTGCCATTTCCTGTTGGGGAAGAGAATATCCCACAAGTAAGGATGACGCCGTGGACCGGACACACCTATGTTGGAGAAAAAGCATGCAACCGCTTTCTCTGTGTATTAGTAGAACAAGAAAGAAAAACGATGGCACTACAGGGGATGTGTCCCAATAACCCAATAATCATGCCCCTATGGATGAAGGGGGAGGAGATTAAAGT
Source organism: Bombina bombina (assembly GCF_027579735.1). Taxonomy (NCBI): domain Eukaryota; kingdom Metazoa; phylum Chordata; class Amphibia; order Anura; family Bombinatoridae; genus Bombina; species Bombina bombina. The sequence continues at coordinate 905,728,001 of NC_069504.1, read as the reverse complement.
GTTGTTCCTTTTAAGTTAGCTTTCTCACATATGTACAGCACCGTGGTCCCTCAATATACAATTGCTTAGCAATTGCAAGGTATGTACTTAAATAGCACTCAGCATCACTTCAAAGATTCGCCACAGATTACTGCCATAGGAAACTGACCAATAGAAATAAGGGAAATAAAACTTAACTTTTATTGATTTAAAAAAATAAAATACCAATTGAAAAAAAAAAGTAGGTGGAAGAGTGGATGGCTAGAGCGGGTAAGGAGCCCCGTGGTTTAATGTCACTGGGGATAGAATTAGTAACCCATTCGGTAAGTAGTTAGCCAAGGACTTAAACAAGGAGGTATAATTTAAGTTGGAGCGAATACCAGACAGGAACAGGATACTCTAAAAAGTATTATATGATTAAAACTCGTGAGCAGATCACAGGAATATACCTGTACTGTTGGTACGAATGTTTAAACAATAGGTCAGTGTGTTACACTGTTAAAGGGACACTGAACTCAAATTTTTTCTTTTGTAATTCAGAAAGAGCATGCAATTTTAATCAACTTTCGAATTTGCTCCTATTATCAATTTTTCTTCATTATCTTGCTATCTTTATTTGAAAAAGAAGGCATCTAAGATTTTTTTTTGGTGCACTTTTTTATTGGTGGATGAATTTATCCACCAATCAGCAAGGGCAACCCAGGTTGTTCACCAAAAATGGGCCGGCATCTAAACTTACATTTGTGCATTTCAAATAAAGATACCAAGAGAATGAAGAAACATTGATAATAGGAGTAAATTAGAAAGTTGCTTAAAATTTCATGCTCTATCTGAATCACGAAAGAAAAAATTTGGGTACAGTGTCCCTTTAATACCATGGATACTGAGTAACATAGAATGTTAACACATAGGTGACCTCCCTTATATCATATAACCGTAACTTAATATCGGTGATAACACTAACTCATATGGTCGATAATTGTAAGTTAATATTAATGTGGACTGGTGATAATGTGTGTATAGGTGATTATTTAGTACCGTTCTCCTGCAATAGGTGATACTGCTGGTAGCAAAACTAATTCACAAAATGTATCCTCAACACAATGTAATAGATAATAATAAAGATACCTATAGGGCACCCTGATACGTAGCTTCTCATCTATGAAGGGAAACCCTTGTTATCATGTGACGGCCACAGATCGGGTGAGTTAAAGCTGTATTACGTATTGGTAATTGGAAACTGAGATAGGCACCCACTGAGTTCTTGCTATCAATATATGGAACAGAGAGTGACAGTTTAGATTTATTGATTTTAATTCTTGGGAGTATAACTAATAACGCTGAACACCACCACCATTATTAGTATCAATCAATTATAATAGCCAAAATATGCTGGTAGTTCTCACAATAAAGTATGTGTAATACCACTTTCAAAAATGCTTGCTAAAACTAAGTTCCCCCCGTTGGTATTAAATAGTCTAATAGAAAGCATACAATAAACATTATAAGCAAATCTTCCCACAATGTTTGTAGAGAATCGTATATACTGGTAAATTACCTATTTCACTATCTATATTTATCAATACTAGTAACCCAAAATGAACTTGTGGTTCATGCAGGAAGATACAATGCTGTTATGGTACGGGTTTGTAATTACTCGCTACACAAAAAATGTATCCAATTGGAGAAGGAGGCTATATCGAGAGCATACAATATATGATGTAAATGTAAGAGGATCCAGCTTAAAACATCATAATCATAGAGCTGAGAATTTACCCACTTAATACAGTTTAAATAGTTATATAATTATAAGTATTACGCTACGTAGTAATATATAGTACGCTAATATACCGGTAATTATCAACCAGACTAGTGAACGTTTAGGTCCTATACTTAAGATTTATTTATTCTATATTAGATCACACTCATTTACACTGCTGTTTAGTTAAAAAAGGAGACAGAGAGTCCCTGTACGCCCTGACATGTTTCACCTTTCGGCTTTGTCAAAGGTGGGGCGCCCGCCTTTCTACTGGACATCTATAGGCTGAATAGCATATGACTCACAGGATTTTGGCCCACTGATTGGCCCCTGAAAAGCTTTTGGTTGATTGGTCCCCAGAGGGGGTGTTTTTAGAGTATCCTGTTCCTGTCTGGTGTTCGCTCCAACTTAAATTATACCTCCTTGTTTAAGTCCTTGGCTAACTACTTACCGAATGGGTTACTAATTCTATCCCCAGTGACATTAAACCACGGGGCTCCTTACCCGCATTAGCCATCCACTCTTCCACCTACTGTGGTTTTTAATTTTCATATGGTATTTTATTTTTTAAATCAAAAAAAGTTAAGTTTTATTTCCCTTATTTCTATTGGTCAGTTTCCTATGGCAGTAATCTGTGGCAAATCTTTGAAGTGATGTTGAGTGCTATTTAAGTACATACCTTGCAATTGCTAAGCAATTGTTCATTTTTAGTTCGCTTTCACTGTGTACCCCCGAGGAGGCCTCGGGTGAGCCCCTATATACCAGTAGTATTGGGAAATTCTCTTGCCTTATTGCAATGTCGGACACACCTTTTGTGTTACAGGTGGCGTGCAGAGATGAGCGTAACTGGACTATTCCATCTTGTCTTGGCCTCCTACACACTGAACCTCTCTCACAGAATTAATTACCTAGTGATAACCAGCACTGCAGACTTCCATTGATTCTAGGGCAAGTTGGTGTCAAGTTGGGTATCTGCTAAATTGCTCATGGCGAGTGGTCTTTATCTGGCTGGCTGTACAATATAGCATGGGTTTAGACTGGCATACTTATGTTGAATATCAGTAGCACTGCCAATTGCTGTTTCTCTTATCCTAAATATGTTTATTTGTACTATGTTAATCTAGTTTCCTGTTGTTAATCGTATTATTATTCAGTTTTTTTAAACATATGCACAAACCACATTAATCCCCCATGTTAGGATCGCGAAGCTATACTTGTACTGATGCCCTATACATGATAATGGGAAGTTGGATAGTTTATAGGCATCTTATGTTAGTTTAGTTTTTTTTCTTCCTTTTCCTTTAGCGGTCAACTCAACTGCATATCCATAACTAATACGTTTTCCCCTAGAGTGATACCAATTCACAAGGGTTTATGCCCTCTCAGGTATTTCATAATCCCCCCTCTTACACATATACCGGTAATAGGTAAAAAGAAACCTGGCTCAGATCAGTCTAAATTTCGCAGCTTATTATACCTCTAGATGACAGTTACTATATATACTCACACAGAAAATGCTGCGCATTTATCTCTCCTGTGTCTGTAATATGTTTTTGAACCTATAAGTATTTTAGAGGGAACGGTCTGTTGCTCATCAAAACCTGTTTCCCAATATGTAGGTGTATTATGAAAGATGTCAGTTACAGGTGTTTCCTCTCAAGGGAATCCCTCCGGCACAGTTTACAACATATTTTACAGTAACTCGCCTGACCTAACACTGGTTGACCTATTATGATACTACTAACCGCTTGCTATGTATACCTGTTATTGTGATCTAGCTCTCAGGCTGCCTATACTTTTTCCCCTGTGTCTAACTACAAACTATACCTACAAGCAGAATATGATTAATGTTTTAATCACTAGCTAAATTAGGGGGCAATAATTGCTACTCAGTTAGGACATCTAGTGATATCTATATATATTGAAACGCAGTAAAGATTAAATATGGATTTGGCGCTCTAGTCCCTACAATACTGACCGCCTAAAGATGACATATTATATCCTAAAACAATCCTAAAACAATCTATTTAGGGGTTGATTCTAAGATATGCCTGATTTTATCATATGGCCATAGACAAATCACGCCTTGTTACTGGGGAATTTGTGATGCCGTGCCTATAGGTTGTAATCCAGGAATAGCTAATCATTGAGACCTATCCAATTTCTCATCATTGCTTGCACACCTGTCTTTGGGTATAGGGCCCATACCCGAGCAATATGGTTTAATAGCTTGACGAAGTTGAACACCCGCATTCAGTTTGATCCTGGTATACCCGCAATTTGGTACTTAGTTTATACAGACACTATTAAGAGCGGGACTGCAGACCTTTTACTTTAGGCATTCTCATTCCATAGTGTTACAGTTACTGTCATACCTGTTCATATCTATTCATTTTCACTTTTTTATGCTTGGGTGAGTGGGTTGGTGTGTAACATAGGGGGCAAAATTACAATTTGCTGCTGGGGCCATTAATATACCGTGACTCATAGCTTAATTTTAAAGCTTCCGACATGCTCTTAAGGCAGGCTGGACTTGCGTTCATCCCACAATGTAAGGCCTTACTATGCGCTACACCATGTATAAACCACATAAAGCATTCCCATTCCGAGAACACCTACCCTGAAACCCTCATGTACCAGATATCACCTTAGTCCAATATGTACCTAGTTTATTCCTATTCTTCCCTCTTATGCTCCTGAGACTGTATATTCGGTTCTTAACACACTCAAATTACCACCTCCCCCCCACAAATAATAAAGGGTTAAATACGCGTTTTATCTAGCCTAAACCTCACCCTAACTATTCTCCTTAAAAGTACAACCTGCAGTACAACATAATATTGTCCTTTTTTTTTCCTCCCTAGCTTAGAAAGATGGTCTAGCATTTTTTTTACAAGTCAAATATTAGCTTTTATATCCAACGCAACGTACCTATATATTTTATTATATAATTTAAACATAGGAAAGAATGTTAAAAAGAGGTTCTACCTTTAATATGTACTATATTATGTATGCTGTTCTCATTTTATTATCAAGATATTCTTACAATATAACAATCAGCAATATGTCATTCCTAATATCTGTTGTACATGATTATATTATTGTACTTGTTGAAAAACCTCAATAAAAATATATAAAAAAGAAATCTTCTTCTAGATAGAGAATCTATTAAGGTCCCCAGATAAATCACCCTTGTAGATGGAACAAGGGAACTTTTCCCCAGATTCATTTCCCATCCATGGGAAAGTAGATTGCACAAGATCTCTTGAAAGAGAGTTTGCTCAAAGAAGAATGACACCTGAATCATAAATTATCCAGAAGAACACCCTTGCAATACCCCAAAACCTAAAAGTTTTTCTAGGATGACAAGACTCAAAAACTTGAGAAGATCCTGAATAATGGTAACAATAAATACACAAAAGTCCAAGAAGTATGGCAGCAATCAGTGGTTTAACAAATGGTCTTTATTTGGAGCACAGCAAACAAAGCAGTGACGTTTCGGGAGCTTCTTCTTGGACTTTTATTATATTGTGAGCAGGGTTTGGTGGTACCCCTACATGGCGTGCAAGTGGTCCAGGTGCTGACTGATACTTTCTGGACATAACAATAAATACACATCCTTCAGGTCTATGTTTGTTATGAACAGGCCCTCTTGAACCAAAGGAGAATGGATACTACTTTGAAGGTCAAAACCTGAGAAACTTGAGTTAAATACTTAGATCCCTTTCCCAGACTGGGACTGGAACTATCACTCCCAGTTCAAGGAATGCCTCTCATCATACCTGGATTGCAGATACTCTAGAAGGAGAAATCTGCCCCTGGGATGAAATCTTACATTGCACTCCAAAAGACATGACTGACCCTGCAGAAAGAGGAAAAGGAAAACTTTCCTTTAGTATTACTCTCTTGACGTGAGGAAGAAAAACCTTTTTTCACCCATAAAGTCAGAGATAATCCTGCCAGACAAAGTCCAAACAAGGTCTCATCCATAAAATATTTAACCTGCAACTGCAGACTTATAAAACCTAGGCTGTACTACTAAGTCACAGGTAGACTTCTCAGCTGACTAAGAATTCAGCCACAATGCCCGGCGGGCTAGCACAGCAAGTCTAATAAGACAAGGCATTGCTCTAAATGAACAATTAAACCTCCAGCTTCTCACCCATGGATCCGAAAAGGAGCAGCTACCCTCCCTAGGGATCGCAGATCTCAGAGCCATAGTAGAAAAAAACTCCCCTCTACTTAGGGCATTGTGCATTTTAATGGAATCATCTACAGATAAATCCTATAAAAGATGGGAGACAAGGAGAAAGGTATTCCTAGCTTCTCCTATTCCTGTGAAAATTCCCATAGCACGTCTAGAGACACTTCCTCAAAGGAAGGAACGTCATAGGAATGATAAGTTTACTAAACTTCCAAAGGTTGACAAGGACAGGGTTATCGATGCCGTCCAAGTAGCCAAAACCTCCTTTTTAACAATACACAAGGTGTTCAAGCACACATCTGAAGGAGATGACTTCAGCATTAGATGAAGGAATTATACTGTCCAAAACTGAGATTTCACCCTCAGAAACTACTGGAAATATCTCCTCACCAGACTTAGGAGAGAGAGCGACCTGTGTAGCAGAATGTGGATCAGAAACCTTACTATCTTAAAATTTGAATGTCCTCTTGTGTTTTCCCTGTAGGTAAGGAAAAAACAGATAAAGCCGCAGATACTGCAGAGGATGCCTGAGCTACGAAATCTGTAGGCAAATACACTCCTCCAGGAGATTGAGAGGAACCGCAGGGCACTGTATGTGAGGATTTAAGGAGAAAGCTGTGGCATTGACTAAACAGCATCATCCTGGGAGACATGAGGCTCAGAATGTAACAACGTATCTGTATTACAGAAATGCACAGACATTAGTTAAAACAATTTGGTCCACCAGCACCAATACTCATATTTCTAGTCTGTATTGGTACTCCTGGAAGTTCACCACGAAACCACAGTGGATATAACATATATATATAACATTTATTAAATCCTTAACTTAAGGGTTAACATAGGCACAAACACATAGGAACGGCAATGTGAACCTCTGAACACAATGAGCATGTCTTCAAAAGAACAGTCTCCTGCTCCGTATTAGACATGACTCACAACAACAGATTAGGTAATTAAAAAATGAAATCTGAACTGTCACTTTAAGGGATTACATAAGATTACATCTAGTTCACTTACAATGCTGCATCCATGCAGTCTGAAGAACAAAAGAGTATAATTGTCTGACTATTCCTAACTGTAGCAATAACGCTGTCAGACCCGAGGCTGCTTCCCTGTACTAGAAAAAAGTTAGACCAGAATAATAGGGACTTAGATGTCTTATACTTAATTAGGAAGCGATCAGCACGCCTAAATAAACAGGACCACAAACAAAGACACCGCTCTGCTAAAAGCTAGGAGCGGGGGGGGCGTGTCCAGGCTCTAGCTGAAGATGTACTGCTAATCTGGGAGCTCTCTCTAAAGGATATACTTTCAGCCAAGATATCTAACTTTTATTTTTATACAAGCCCTATTTAGTGAGTTTGAGAGAAAAATGTTAGACCGATTCGATCATTTACAGTCCCTAATGGAGCGCATGGCAGAAAAGAGGAACCTCTTTGAACCTGAGTTACTGTGCTGTAGGCTCACTGCAGCTATTCCCTTCTTGCGGGCAAGTACATCCCATCTATAGCTCAGCGGCAGGACACTTGTTTGTCATACAGCCCACAACCTCCGTGGAGCAATGAGATGTCTGCATTGATCGACCTTGGGAGTAACTCTAGCGGTTCGAGCTGGAGTGGGTTAATGTATACAAATGGACAGATCGCTGTGCCCCACACTGTGCCATTTTTCCTGTCTTTTTATTTATTTTCTTATTTTTTTCTGATGATTCTGTGATGCGTATAAGGACTGTGTAGAGGGGAAATTAATTAGTTACTTGAGCCTTTGTTTTGTATTATATACATATTTTAAATGTGGGATCACTCTTTTCTCCTCTTACACCTTGCTGTAGTCACATTTCCACAGGAGAAGGCAGCTGGATCCCGACGCACATTGATATGTACATTGCCATAACCCCTTAACTCATCTTAATCTATGCCTTTCGAGGGGTAGCTTACTTCTAGTTTACAGTCTCAAATCTTTAGGGTGCCCCTTAGGAAAATTAATAGATACTGTTAGTTTTAGATACTCAGCTATTTTTCTATGGTTACCAAAAAAAAAATATAATGGGGTTGTTTTTCGGTTTTCTATACAAGCATTGTGATTATTTGATACGCTATATATGAGCCCACTGACCCCCACTCACTGCATTATGAAACATATTATATACCTATAGTTACATAGAGATTGAATGCCTTGGTATTCTTTTACACTTCCTATCTCTTTATTTAGGCTTCCAAGCTATGGTCTTAGCCCCCTTTATGGGTCCAGGAATAGTGTACCCCGTATAATATGCATTTTCATTCAAGAATGTCTAATTTTGAGTTGTATGAATATGTCTCTCTTTTTCAGCAACTATATTCAAGTATTGGAATATATGAATAGCTGAGTTAATATATCCAATACTTAAACCATATTTCTATAATTCAATTTTACCGCTAACATGTTACATATGGTGTAAAATGTACAGACAGCTAAAAGTTCCGTGTATGTGGTGTATGTGTGCATATCATAGCAATATCTGCAATAATTTTCTGCCATTTATAATATTCTATGAGGTCGGGGGAACTTCCGGGCGGCGGCCATGACAGGTCGCTAGATTGTTTGCTGCTCCATCTCATCACAGTAATCTGCTCACAAACTCAGCACTAATGCTCCATCGAGTACTGTTTACAGCTACAAATTACTCAGCAGAGTGAACCCTATCGAGGGTTACCATTATTGTACAGATTGAGAGCTTCAACTTGTCTACTGGAATATAACGTGGGCTGCGGCCTATAACCTAACCCCCCGGCAGGGACCCAGTGTGGCCTTGTCGTTACGACACAGTGATAACCCGCAGGACACTGTGATACTTTCAGGACACCCATACTTTTATAGGAACCAACTACTCAGCCGTATACAGAAAATCTACTTCTGTGATAGCATCTCATAATTGTATAGAGATGAAAGAAGCACTGGATAGATGGGAGTGCGCCATAACCAAGGCGATACGGGACCATTATCAGAGTCTGGAGAGAGAGATCTGCAAACTTTTATTTAACGGCTCACCTAACCATATAGTCTGCTCTGATACCTCTGTGAAAGATCCGCTCCCCACACTGGAACCCGGACTGGAGGACTTCGTACTGCCGGGGGCCCTAACCTACATTGAGCAAGCAGGTACTCCTCAAACCAAGATCGCTCCTGAGGCGGAAGGGAAAACCGCCATTACTATGACAGAGGAGATTGCTTGCTTTGGCGACACAGAGCTGACTGACCGGGATCAGCAGATAACACAGCCCAATTCATCTGCCGGCATCGCGGTATCTGACCCCGCGCCGCGACAAGCTGAGATTGCTCCAACTTCTCTCTCTCCGGCTGCGCCTAAGACCGGGGGCCCCGGTGCCCGGTATAGATGCTCCCCTCTGACAGGTATACACGACGGACACTCATCCCATCTTTATATCGGCAGGAGTCAGAGGCATCATTCACCTTGTCCTAATGCTGGCATTGCGGCCTCCAATTTTATCAACTCCCTCATAACTATGCCCAGGAGCGGAGGCTCCATGGCTGGAGACCGGGATGACCAGCAGAAGCTGAGAGAGACATTTGCCGACATCGCAGCCTCTGATTTCACTACATTGCGGGGTGAGCATGAAGTTAACGCACATCTAATCTTAAGACTGGGAGTGGGATAGATAATGGCTTTTCATCGGAGGTGAAAATTTCCCTCCCCTACATCTGATACCGGGGGCATGATCAACAGAGAACACTCATAAACTTCATATCAGAAACTGTTGCTTTCTACACTCAGAGGCCCATGCCTTGGCGAAAGATCCTTAAGATAAGTGGATTATAGTATGCCTGGGTTTTGAACTGGCATGAGCGTTTACACTAACGTGATCATGATGACTCTCAGTTTGAAACTTGGTGGTAGATATTCACCTGGACATTTAGCCCCCACAGATGTATTACTTCTCTTGCACTCTTAAACAGACTTTTTGCTTTTTTGTCACCCGTATGTTTTGGGCTATACTGATATGAGAGGTCTGGTAAATTTTGCCCCCCCCAGCTCTTGTAACTAAGCAGTATTAGCAGACAAAGTTTTCTGAGAGTGCAGTAGGGCACGTGAACCCATGCCTGATCTGTGTTTTCTGTTATTTCTGTTTTATGTGACAATGCTTGCCGGTAGGCCTTTACCCCATCTGTTCATTTGTTGTTTATTTGTTTAGTTGTTTTCTCACCCTAAAATATTAGTAATGATGGATCCCTCATCAATATGACTTTTTCCATATTAAATACATATGCAGGCCCAAAAGTGGCCATTTCAAAAACTAATTTTCCTCTAGAATACATAAGTGTTATAAGGTACAAGAGTGACCTTATGTGCCATATGAGGAAACCCTCTAAAGTAGAGACTATAAAACTGAGGTTTCAGATTTTCCCCTAATATGTTTAATTAACTACTTAAGGTCCAAAAGTGGCCGTACTTATCATTAGAGCCCCCTTATTGAGCTACTTTTATTATCATAGGTCCAAGAGTGACCTGTTGCAGTTTTGGGGACACTCACACATAGAAATATAAAAGGAGGTTCATTGCTGGAGTTCAGTAGTTGGGTGTGAGCAATAGGTTGTTATTTACTTGTCTATGTAATCTACTGTTTGACATATTTGTACCATATCAAGTATTAGAAGTCCCAACTTCTGAATGTATGCATAAAGTTGTATTTCTGAATAATCTCAATAAAAACTTTATAAAAAAAAAATAAAAAATATTCTATGAGGTCCGTAAGTAGTGCGTGGTATTTTGCCATGTGTATTTTATCCTGTTCATTTCAGATAGATGTAGTCAAACTTTCTCTAATAGATGTCTTTATAGATCTGTCAGCATGCTAACTGACTCAGAGATATACGGCATATAATAGTATTTTTTTTTATTGCATAAAAATATACCTTCTTTGAGGGCCCGAAAAAACATAATTTATGTAAGAACTTACCTGATAAATTCATTTCTTTCATATTAGCAAGAGTCCATGAGCTAGTGACGTATGGGATATACATTCCTACCAGGAGGGGCAAAGTTTCCCAAACCTCAAAATGCCTATAAATACACCCCTCACCAAACCCACAAATCAGTTTAACGTATAGCCAAGAAGTGGGGTGATAAGAAAAAAGTGCGAAAGCATACAAAATAAGGAATTGGAATAATTGTGCTTTATACAAATAAATCATAACCACCACAAAAGGGTGGGCCTCATGGACTCTTGCTAATATGAAAGAAATGAATTTATCAGGTAAGTTCTTACATAAATTATGTTTTCTTTCATGTAATTAGCAAGAGTCCATGAGCTAGTGACGTATGGGATAATGACTACCCAAGATGTGGATCTTCCACGCAAGAGTCACTAGAGAGGGAGGGATAAAATAAAGACAGCCAATTCCGCTGAAAATAATCCACACCCAAAATAAAGTTTAAATCTTATAATGAAAAAAACTGAAATTATAAGCAGAAGAATCAAACTGAAACAGCTGCCTGAAGTACTTTTCTACCAAAAACTGCTTCAGAAGAAGAAAACACATCAAAATGGTAGAATTTAGTAAAAGTATGCAAAGAAGACCAAGTGGCTGCTTTGCAAATCTGATCAACTGAAGCTTCATTCCTATACGCCCAGGAAGTAGAAACTGACCTAGTAGAATGAGCTGTAATCCTTTGAGGCAGAGTTTTACCCAACTCGACATAGGCATGATGAAACAAAGATTTTAACCAAGATGCCAAAGAAATGGCAGAAGCCTTCTGACCTTTCCTAGAACTGGAAAAGATAACAAATAGACTAGAAGTCTTTCGGAAATCCTTAGTAGCTTCAACATAATATTTCAAAGCTCTAACTACATCCAAAGAATGCAACGAGTTTTCCTTAGAATTCTTAGGATTAGGACACAATGAAGGAACCACAATTTCTCTACTAATGTTGTTAGAATTCACAACCTTAGGTAAAAATGTAAAAGAAGTTCGCAACACCGCCTTATCCTGATGAAAAATCAGAAAAGGAGACTCACAAGAAAGAGCAGAAAATTCAGAAACTCTTCCAGCAGAAGAGATGGCCAAAAGAAACAAAACTTTCCAAGAAAGTAATTTAATGTCCAGCGAATGCATAGGTTCAAACGGAGGAGCTTGAAGAGCCCCCAGAACCAAATTCAAACTCCAAGGAGGAGAGATTGACTTAATAACAGGTTTTATACGAGCCAAAGCTTGTACAAAACAATGAATATCAGGAAGACTAGCAATCTTTCTGTGAAAAAGAACAGAAAGAGCAGAGATTTGACCTTTCAAGGAACTTGCAGACAAACCTTATCCAAACCATCCTGAAGAAACTGTAAAATTCTAGGAATTCTAAAAGAATGCCAAGAAAAATGATGAGAAAAACACCAAAAAATGAAAATCTTCCAGACTCGATAATATATCTTCCTAGATACAGTTTTACGAGCCTGTAACATAGTATTAATCACAGAGTCAGAGAAACCTCTATGATTGAGAATCAAGCGTTCAATCTCCATACCTTCAAATTTAAGGATTTGAGAACCTGATGGAAAAAAGGACCTTGCAATAGAAGGTCTGGTCTTAACGGAAGAGTTCACGGTTGGCGAGTGGCAATCCAGACAAGATCCGCATGCCAAAACCTGTGAGGCCATGCTGGAGCCACCAGCAGAATAAACGAACGTTCCTTTAGAATCTTGGAAAAAGAACTATAGGCGGAAAGATATAAGCAGGATGATACTTCCAAGGAAGTGACAATGCATCCACTGCTTCCGCCTGAGGATCCCTGGATCTGGACAGATACCTGGGAAGCTTCTTGTTTAGATGAGAAGCCATCAGATCTATTTCTGGAAGTCCCCATATTTGAACAATCTGAAGAAATACCTCTGGGTGAAGAAACCATTCGCCCGGATGTAGTGTTTGGCGACTGAGATAATCCGCTTCCCAATTGTCTATACCTGGGATATGAACCGCAGAAATTAGACAGGAGCTGGATTCCGCCCATACAAGTATTCGAGAGACTTCTTTCATAGCCAGAGGACTGTAAGTTCCTCCTTGATGATTGACATATGCCACGGTTGTGACATCGTCCGTCTAGAAACAAATGAACGACTCTCTCTTTAGAAGAGGCCACGACTGAAGAGCTCTGAAAATTGCACGGAGTTCCAAAAATGTTGATTGGTAATCTCACCTCCTGAGATTCCCAAACCCCTTGTGCTGTCAGAAACCCCCATACAGCTCCCCAACCTGTCAGATTTGCATCTGTTGAGATCACAGTCTAGGTTGGAGGAACAAAAAGAAGCCCCCTGAACTAAACAATGGTGATCTGTCCACCACGTCAGAGAGTGTCAAACAATCGGTTTTAAATATATTAATTGAGATATCTTCGTATAATCCCTGCACCACTGGTTCAGCATACAGAGCTGAAGAGGTCGCATGTGAAAACGAGCAAAGGGAATCGCGTCCAATGCAGCAGTCATAAGACCTAGAATTTCCATGCATAAGGCTACCGAAGGGAATGATTGAGACTGAAGGTTTCGATAAGCTGAAACCAATTTCAGACGCCTCTTGTCCGTCAGAGACAGAATCAAGAACACTGAATCTATCAGGAAACCTAAAAAGGTTACCCTTGTCTGAGGAATTAAACAAACTTTTTGGTAAATTGATCCTCCAACCATGTTCTTGAAGAAACAACACTTATAAAAGACTGGAAAGGTTATTTCTAGAGAAAATGAGCAAAGGGAATTGAATCCAATGCTGTGGCCATAAGACCTAAAACTTCTATGCATATATAGCAACTGAAGGAAATAATAGAGACTAAAGGTACCGATAGACGGAACCCAATAACATTATCCCTTGTCTGATAGAGACAAGGACAGTGACACAAACTATCTGGAAACCTAAAAAAGGTGACCCTTGTGTGAGGAATCAAGAGCTTTAGAAAAGAAGATCCTCTAACTATGTCCTGAAGAGTAAGTGAATCATATGAGATTCCGCATTCTCAGAAAATAATCTGAATGAAAACAGAAAAATGAAAATATGCATTTATTGTATCTAATGAAAACAAATAATGCTATCAAAGACCATAAAAAAGGCAAAATAGTTTGAATAAAACTCCAAAACCCGGTTCCTCAAAAGAAACTGGAAGAAATACCCCAGAAGATTCCAGGTCTGAGCAGCGCTTGAACCCCATGGGTGCCCAGCCATGCTTCAACAGTACCCAAAATATATAGGACAGAAACACAGTTAAAGAAAGTGTTAGCCTTGCTGGAATAAAATCAAAGAAATTTGGACAAAATAAATTTCAAAGAAGCCTTAACCTGCCCCTTACCAGTCAAGCTGGAATACGGCACGTACATCGCAAAATTAGGGAGCTGATTTTGAACTCCAATTATAGACATGATACTTGGGAAAGAACTCAGGAATTCGTTCCTTAATAAGAACAACCAAACTAGTATAAGCTTAAAGTTTTAGTCTTAGAACAAAGGAAATATGGATTTTTTTTTAATTTTTTTTTATTTTTAAATCACAAAATTCTTTTAGCTAAAAAAGCTAAAGACATAGATTAACCCTCATTTGCGAAAATATTCAATAAAATGAAGACACAAATGAAATTATTAGCATGATAGTCCAGTTTAAAGGACCAGCCAATACAGTGGACTTGCATAATCAAAAAATGCAAAACAACAAGACAAATGCAACAGCACATAGTCTAGTAAATGTTGTCCCTTTAACAATGCTAAAATAAATCATAACGTGATACTTGATCTTAAAGTAAACAAAGAAAATGAAGCAATTGCAATATCCAAATAAATCACAGGACCAAGAAAAGTACCTGAAACTAAATAATTTTCCATAAATAAGATACAACTATCTAATGGAAAATAAATACTATTTTGCTATAGAAACAATAGCATAATTAGTAGAATTAGAGATAGCCCCAATAAATTGGAGAACCCTCCAAATTGAGTTTAACTGCTGGCAAAGAATATAGTTTAAAACCTTTGAAGAAGGAATAAAAGAAAATTCTCAGCCTATTCCATTCCCTAGTATAGGGAATTGGAAAGAAAACCTCTAAAGAAATAAATAGGCAGAAATAATGTCAGCTAGTCTTAAAGAACTAGTTACCTTAATATCCAAAATAATCAACACCTTTTCAACAAAGAACAAATGTACTTTAATAATTGAAAAATAATAAAAAAGTAGATTTGTTAGTGTCAATATCTGATGATGAAAATTTCTGAAAAAAACATCATCAGAGAAGGATAAATCAGTATGTTGTTGGTCATTTGAAACTTCAATAATTAAAAAAGAAGTGAAAAAGACCTAAAAATGTTATTAGAAGGCACGAAGTCAGACAAAGCCTTTAACATAGAATCAGAAAAATATTTCTTATAAGTCTTCTAAATATTTCTTGTAAGAAAAGAAAATATATAAAGCATAAATAATAATGGATTCCGCATGTAAAAGTATAACATAATATCTTATTACAAACCATAGCTAAAGATAAACATTTATAACATTTAAAATAAATGAACTTAGCTTTGGTAGAACTGAAATTCAGTTAAGCATTTTTCCAAAAGTGGCTTCTGATTCAGAGTCCATTTGAGACATCTTGCAATATGTAATAGAAAAAACAACATATAAAGCAAAATTGATCAAATTCCTTAAATGACAGTTTCAGGAATGGGAAAAAAATGCCAATGAACAAGCTTCCAGCAACCAGAAGCAATAAATAATGAGACTTAAATATTGTGGAGACAACAATGACGCTCAAATTTTTTAGCGCCAAAAAAGCCGCCCACATTATTTGGCGCCTAAATGCTTTTGGCGCCAAAAATGGCGCCACATCCGGTAAAGCCGACATTTTTTGGCGCAAAAACGTCAAAAAAATGACGCAACTTCCGGCGTCATACCTGACAAAAAAAAATTTGCGCCAAGAAAGTCTGCGCCAAGAATGATGCAATAAAATGAAGCATTTTCAGCCCCCGCGAGCCTAACAGCCCACAGGAAAAAAAGTCAAATTTTAAGGTAAGAAAAAATTGAATTATTCATATGCATTATCCCAAATATGAAACTGACTGTCTGAAAATAAGGAACGTTGAACATCCTGAATCAGGGCAAATAAATGTTTAAACACATATATTTAGAACTTTATATAAAAGTGCCCAACCATAGCTTAGAGTGTCACAGAAAATAAGACTTACTTAACCCAGGACACTCATCTACATGTAGTAGAAAGCCAAACCAGTACTGAAACGAGAATCAGTAGAGGTAATGGTATATATAAGAGTATATCGTCGATCTGAAAAGGGAGGTAAGAGATGAATCTCTACGACCGATAACAGAGAACCTATGAAATAGACCCCGTAGAAGGAGATAATTGAATTCAAATAGGCAATACTCTCTTCACATCCCTCTGACATTCACTGCACGCTGAGAGGAAAACCGGGCTCTAACCTGCTGCGGAGCGCATATCAACGTAGAATCTAGCACAAACTTACTTCACCACCTCCACAGGAGGCAAAGTTTGTAAAACTGATTTGTGGGTGTGGTGAGGGGTGTATTTATAGGCATTTTGAGGTTTGGGAAACTTTGCCCCTCCTGGTAGGAATGTATATCCCATACGTCACTAGCTCATGGACTCTTGCTAATTACATGAAAGAAAAGGCCCTATCTTGTCAGATATTCGTTCATAGTTGTGATATTACAATGTTTATGTTATTCTATCTATTTGAGCCCATATCATGCTAAATTTTCTGTCCTCCTTTAACCTGTAAGTTTTCTGGACCCACCCGTGGTCCTGGCAGGCATAGGAGGGACGATTGAGCAACCCAGGTCCAAAAGTGGCCTGTTCTACCCAAAACCCCTCTGCTTAGAGAGTTAATTAATTAGGGTCCAAGAGCGGCCCTGCTGCTAATGAGGGGGGGGGGGGGGGGGGGGGGGGGGATGAGGGTTTATAGGCTTGCCCCAAATTTTCCATGTTAGCTTAATTCCCGGGTTTACACTTGCGTATGCTGGGTATTGTTGAGCATCTTGAAGCAGTCATAAGTAAAAAGATCTACCTGCTTTTTTGCTTTCTAACCTATACTTTGTGTTTTCTCATGTAAACTCTTATCCCTCAATAAAAAAAAATTGGGAAAAAAAAAGCTAGGAGCGAGGCAGTTCACGTGACATGCTTACGTCACTCAGCCAGTGCGCAAACAATCTCCATATCAATGCACCCTCTTCCCCGCCATGCTGTAACGGCAAGAAGCATGACAAGTAAAATGGGGGAGCTGATGCTCTTTGTTGCAGAAGAGGACTATGATGTTATCAGTATAACTGAAACTTGGTGGGATGATTCACATGACTGGGCAGTTAACTTAGAGAGGTATACTTTATTTAGGAGGGACAGGAATAATAAAAGGGGTGGAGGAATCTGCATGTATATTAAACCTAACCTTAAACCTACAATAAGGGAAGATATTTATGATACAAGTGACAATGTAGAGACCCTGTGGGTTGAAATAAAGAGTGGGGGGAAAAATCCTAAAAAAATATTACTAGGAACTAGCTACAAGCCTCCCAACATTAGTGACCCGGAGGAAACTCAACTACTTATCCAAATAGGTAAGGCTGCTAATAACAGTGCTGTAATTATGGGAGATTTTAACTACCCTGATATAAACTGGGCCAATGAAACTAGTAATTCAGCTAAGATTTTTAAATGTACTCAGGGATAACTTCTTGTCACAATTAATAGAGGAGCCAACTAGAAGTAAAGCTATATTGGATTTAGTGCTATCAAACAATACAGATATAATATCAAACATAGAAGTTAAAGAACATTTGGGTAACAGTGATCATAACATGGTCACATTTGAAATCTCTTTTCATATGCAGTGTTTTAAAGGCTTAACTAAGACTTTTAATTTCAAAAAAAGCAAAATTCAACGATTTAAGGAAATCATTAAATAATATAAATTGGGACAATGTATTTTCTAATAAAAATACAGAGGATAAATGGATAATATTGAAAAATGTGTTAAATAAATATACATATCAACACATACCATATGGTTATAAAAATAAAAAAACAAAGCCATTATGGTTAAATAAAAATGTGTTAAGAGAAATTAGGAAAAAACGTAGGGCATTTAAATTATTAAAAGAAAATAGTACAGACTCAGCATACAATATTTATAAGGAATGTAACAAAGCATGCAAAAAAGCAATCAAATTAGCCAAAATTGAAAATGAAAAATTAATTGCCAAGGATTCTAAGTCTAACCCTAAAAGGTTCTTTAAGTACATAAATAGCAAAAAATCTAAGAAGGATAATATAGGTACATTAAAATGCGTGGAGGGTAGCATGATAAATAATGACAGGGAGAAGGCTGAGGTACTAAACCAGTTTTTTTCTTCAGTATACACAAGAGAGGAACCATTGAATCATACTTTGGAACAGAATAGAACATGCCAGTCCATACCACTAACTGGGTTTTGTTTAGAGGATATCAGGAAAAAACTGGAAAATATTAAGGTAAATAAAACTCCAGGCCCAGATGGAATACACCCAAGGGTGTTAAGGGAATTTAGCACTGTTATAGACCAACCTTTACTCTTAATTTTTCAAGACTCATTATCTTCAGGCATGGTACCCCAGGATTGGCGTAAAGCTGATGTGGTGCCACTCTTCAAAAAGGGAAGCAGGGATGATCCAGGAAGCTATAGACCAGTTAGTCTGACATCAATAGTGGGGAAGATATTTGAAGGGATTATAAGGGATTATATTGATGAGCATATTCGTGTAAACAAGATTATGAGTTCTAATCAGCATGGCTTTAGGAGAAATAGATCATGTCAAACTAATCTAATTAGATTCTACGAGGAAGTAAGTAAAAATATAAATAAAGGGGAATCAGTTGATGTGATATACTTAGATTTTGCAAAGACATTTGATACAGTGCCACATGAGAGATTAATGCACAAAATTAAGGGACTGGGAATAGCTGAAAATGTTAGCTCATGGATAAATAACTGGATAAAAGATAGGGAGCAACGAGTAGTAGTAAATGGATCATACTCAGATTGGACAAAGGTAATCAGTGGCGTCCCCCAGGGATCAGTACTGGGCCCTGTTCTTTTTAATATTTTTATAAATGACTTGGAGCAAGGATTAAATAGCGACATCTCTATTTTTGCAGATGATACTAAGTTAAGTAAGGTCATTAGGTCAGAGCAGGACAAACTCTCTTTACAAAGGGATTTGCTAAAATTAGAACTATGGGCAAGTGAATGGAAAATGAGATTTAATACGGAAAAATGCAAGGTTCTACATTTTGGAAGTAAAAATAAGCAGGCTACGTATTTTTTAAATGGGACAAGACTTAGCCAAACACAGGAGGAAAGGGATTTGGGAGTAGTAATAGATAACAAGCTAAAGATGGGTGCACAATGCAGGGCAGCGGCTTCAAAGGCTAATAAGATACTAGCATGTATTAAAAGAGGCATTGATTCAAGGGAGGAAAGCATAATTCTGTCATTATATAAAGCCCTGGTAAGACCTCACCTTGAGTTTGGAGTGCAGTTCTGGGGACCGATTGCTAAAAAAGATATTGCAGAACTAGAAAAAGTTCAGAGAAGGGCCACAAAGCTAATAAGGGGATTGGAGAAATTAACCTATGAGGAGAGGCTAGCCAAACTGGGTCTGTTTTCTTTAGAAAAAAGGCGCTTGAGAGGTGACATGATTACTTTATATAAATATATTCAAGGCCCATATACAGAGATGGCAGAAGCTCTGTTTATTCCAAGAAAATTGTTTCTGACAAGAGGTCATAATTTAAGGTTGGAGGAAAGTAGATTTAATCTCCTGCAACGGAAACGTTTTTTCACTGTAAGAGCAATAAAATTGTGGAACTCATTACCAAAGGAGGTAGTGAATGCCAATACCATAGATACATTTAAAAATAGTCTGGATAAATTTCTGTATATAAACAAAATTCATGGATATGATTGCTAGTATTAAATGGGTCACATTTCAATGGGGTTATTTTAGCTTAACTGGAGCTTTTTGAAAGTATTTTAGATTTGTATAGGTTGAACTCGATGGACTTCAGTCTTTTTTCAACCTTATCTACTATGTTACTATGTTACTATATAGCAGCCTCTCAAGTTAAAGTGCCAAAACATTGCAGCACAGTATACAAAACATCCGTTCATAATATAAAAACGAATAGTGAACCAATTCCATGTAAGCCTCCTCGCCCTCCAGCTCGCCTGTAATGTGACACTGAGGGGGAAAAAAAACACAGAGCGATATCTTGAAGCTCTAGTGGCAAAGTTACTGCACTCAGCAACTATATGAAAACATGTTCCCTCAAAAACATAACCAGTGTTCTTCTAAAGGTGTACGATAGTGCCATAGCCCATCAATAAAGCTTATGAGGGATTCAAATAAGAGCCATATGAAAAGGCTTAACTCCTTCCTGCCCAGAATGAGTATGTACCCTCCAGTTTCCTCTCACATACATACGGTGTGCCTGCATACTGCCATAAGTCAATCCTACTGAGGATCTATGTGTCCCTAGAAATGTGCAGACTCCTACCAGAAGATCAAAATGCACTTAGCTGCAATCTAGCCGCCCGGCAGTCAGACGGCTCACCCGGCGTGAAAGGAAGCCACTCCTTACAGAGACCTGTGAAAAAAAGAAAGATCAGAGTAAACCTACTCCGGCTTTCTATACCAGGGCAGCAACATGTTAGGAAAACGCAGCGAAGTCCACTTTACAAGTTCCTAACTGCTTAAAAGCCACCACTGCCCTACTGAAGAGACTAATGTGGAGTACGGCTAGACCCAATCTTGAGAGGAAAGATTAGAGCAAACCTACTCTTGCTTTCAAAATAATAAAATCTTGATTGAAGTGAAATAAATCCAATCTCTTTAGACACCAAAACTTCACCTCCTCCTTGCACCGAAGGCAAAGAGAATGACTGGGGGTTATGGGTAAGGGAAGTGACATTTAACAGCTTTGCTGTGGTGCTCTTTGCCTCCTCCTGCTGGCCAGGAGTGATATTCCCCAACAGTAATTGCTGAAGCTGTGGACTAACCATATCTTAGGAAAGAAAAGCATCCATAGCAGCTTTTGGAGATGAACAGTGTGGCTGACTGGGTGAGCTTAAGGCATTGCCAAAATGTTTCATGGGGAAAAGATACCTCCTTTAGTAAATCAAAGTCCAAACAAATGTTGACTGGTCTACCCATGCAGGTGGTAATCAAAGGGGGACAAAACAGACAAAAAGATGATTGGATGCTACATTGGGAGCTCCGTATACCATCACGATAATCCGCTGATAATCAGAGGCCAGAAATCATAACTACCTTTATACAATATACCTTTCAAATCAGTAGCTTATTGTACACTAATCACTATCAATATTTTAGGAATAGCCTCACTGTGAGCCTCAATGTGGACCATTGGAGATTTGCGCAGCGGCCTATACTAAATCATCTAACATCCCCATTTTAGTCAACTGCAAGAATTGGAACAATACCAGCGTATGTTTAACAGCTTTAATACTATTTGATCTTGAGCTTTTGTTTTTCCGAGAATTTGCCAGCACTAAGAGGAATCATCATAGTGGCAATTGATGTTTGGGAGCAGAAAGTTCAGCAGTTTTCACAGCCTGGAACCAAGTATAATATCCATTATAAACACAGCCTAGGGAAGATCTAATCAGGATTAAGTACATCCCAGGAAAAGCCGATAGAATCTGGAACGATGGAAATTTAGCTTGGGAAGAGTACAACTTCCCACCCAAGCGGAGGATACTCTATGGGGACTTCGAAGTATTCTTGCACTGATTATTATCCAGATCTCGCAGCTCAACCTTATGGCACTGTGTCTGGAGCCCAATCTTGGGGGCTCTACATGAATGAGAGAGCTTCTAAGTATGCCCTAAAGGATAAACTACAATTTACCCTAATTTGCGACATGACTCTGGAGGAACTGGATGCAGACAACTTGAGGTAGCATGCTACAATTGACACAGGAAAAATGCTGCCCGTCTTATGAAGTCTTCCTAATTGTGACATGCCTTTTTCTTCAGAAATCTGGGCAGTTGAATTCAGGACAGGTGACTGAGAACGAGCGGAGGTTCAGTATCTATTTAGTAAGATGCATAGCAGGTTGCTATAATTTAAATGCCCTTTGTCTTCTAGCTATCTGTCCACTCCATATATTTCTTGGGGGACTTTTCAAAGTACAGACTTTCTATTCTGTGACAAAGAAATGTAGTCCCATACTTCTCTGGTCACAGATAGGAGTGGGATAAATGACCAGTTTAAGATAATCTGTACTGCATTTAGTATGTGATTTCAATCTTATTCTTCTTGTTTGCAATGGTCTTTTTTTATTGATAATTATACAACTGTACTTATTATAGGACCTATATGTTGATCCTTTCTATTTTAGTCAGTCATGGCTACAAGTAGGTTAAGTATATAACTTCCATAAAACTCTCTTTAGAGCGCAATTACCTATTACATTGAGCCTGTCTAGGAACTGCCTATGTTAGATCAAATAGTCACATTTTAAATTAAATGTGGCCTCGCTAGCATTAGTCGACACTAGGGTTCCTTTTTCCCCCGCTATGTCTATGGATGCTGGGGTGCCAGTCGAATCTACCAAGAATGTTGTCAAGATATGCTCAGGGTTCCCTCATGTGATATGTTAACATGGCTATTGTTAGATGCTCATACTGTTATCTTTCTTTGTTCATGGGTTAATTAATGTGCTTGTGACCTCTTCTCAACTATGCTTGTTATTATATGTGGGAATTTGCTTCTGTTTTGCATTATAATTTTAAGCAAGTGCAAGATTGAGTCTATCTCCTATGAAATGCTAAAGTGGTTCTTTGTACATTTTTGAGAAGGCTCAAATAGTAAGTATCTTTGTAGCTTTACTATTTCATGACCTTAAGTTAAATAGCCTTTTCATCCATGGCCTGATTTAGATGTTATTAGAGCCTCATATGGCAAATTACATGGCTGATGATTCTTTAACTCCTACCCACATGTATGTATGTGGCTCATATTTATTTTGTAGTCTTTAGATAACTGTTTTAAGATTCCTTCATGCTTACTAGTCTAGATAAGTTCACCAATAAGGGCTTTATCTCGGGGCAAGCGTTAAAATCAAACTTTAATTATGATGAGCTCCAATTCATATTCTTTAACACATGTCATCAATCTATGCACTCATAGCTTTTCTACAGGATGAGTTCCTAGAGTGGCCTTTTTGTGATTAATGGGAGGCAAATGGTTTCATAGTTATAAGTGTTTACTTTATAATCTGCTGGACCCATAAGTGGTCGTGTTTGTTTCCTACCCCCTGACAATCCCCTCTGTTCTCTAGTTAAGTGATCAGTGGTCCAAGAGAGGCCACTATATATCTCAATGGTGAGTGTTATACTGTGTATTAATTAAACTTTCATACAGAGTATATTCTGTATTACAATTTTAAAAATTTGAGGTATATTTTTATTGTGTCAGAAAGAAAATATTTGATCTGTTTGTGGATAACCTTGAAAAACTGTACATGATTTGCTTGTATGTATGTGCACATTACCTCAATAAAAAGTATATTATAAAATAAAAAAACTGGTCAATCAAGGAGGACTGACTATAACCATGGTTTGTGTAACCTCTGGAGGCAATATCTCTAAGACCCTACGAAATAAAGGGCTATATTGTGGAATACCTCCGTTGGTAGATGGGTTCGAGGAGGCATAGCTTTTTATGTCCAGTGAGCACTCATATTACCATAAGTAGGAGAGACATTAAACTTGCAAATAGAACAGAAGAGAAATTTTGATTTGACTAAGCAGTTTTAGTGAGACAGCTGGTCTTGGTTAAGAGTATCTGAATCATGCACAGTTCTGTTTGGGTCCAAGGTGAGAAGGGTCAAAAGGATGAGAATGTTCAAGGGAGAGGACCACAAGTGTGTGATGAAGAAGTGAATTGGGTTGGTTGCAAATCACAAGTACATCTTGTCTGATGTATTTCCTACTTCAGTACTGTCCATCAAAGGAAGCACAGTGGGTCTCATTCACTACAAATGAGCGAATTCAAGGAGGTAGAGGAGATTATAAATTGAGTTCTCTTAGTGGGATATAGAAAATAAGAAAGCCATCTATCCTCTAGATGGGGGACCAACATATATATAGAATAGTGACTGCTCTTAAGAAAAGAAAATGTAATGTGGTCTTCTAGGTAAGTAAAACCAAAAGCATAGTCTCATTGAAAATAAATATATAGTGCTAACAATCATAGTTTTAATGAGGCATATCCATTACGAGAGGGTAAATCAATCATGGATTTAACAATGATGTGGTCTCAGAGTCCAGCACAATTGAGAAGGGTATGTGGGATAGCTCTAGTTCTGGTATGATACTTGGAATCTGCAAACACGTAGCAGACAGGGACTGAAGCTATAATGTGTCAATATGGTGAACCAGTGACCAGAAAGAAAGCAGCAGTAGAGAGAAAAAAATAGGATGGGTAGCTAAGTAGGCCAAGAATTGTACATGTGTCTTGAGCACTGTATGTTTAATATTGTTAAAAGTTTTGTAACAACTAAATCCTTTGATACACTGCACGTATTACATTGTAAATATATTTTACTTTTATATACTTTTAAAATGTTTCATCCTTTTAAGGAGTTATCTTCTAAAATACTTTAGTAAGTACAGGTGGCCCTCGGTTTACAACGGTTCAATTTGCACCGTTTCAGAATAACAACCTTTTTTTTCAGTCATGTGACTGCTATTGAAAAGCATTGAGAAGCAGTGCATTGATTAAAATAGCCAATAGGTGGAGCTGTCCGCTTGTGTTGCAGCAAAGATATGCAAGCCAAGCAAGCTGAAATTAACCAGTTTAACCAGACCTGAGCTATCAAGCAGCTTGCAAAGGAACAAGATCTTCCTGTCTATAAATCAGTCCAGATTGGAATGCATAGAAAATAACTGTTTGCAGAAAAATGCAAGTAAAGTCTGTGTTGTGTGATTATTTTATTAGGTTTATAATGCTGTTTAGCAAATGTTTTTGTTCATTTAACTTAGTTTAATTATATATTCTGTGTTGTGTGATTATTTTATTAGGTTTATAATGCTGTTTAGCATTTAAAGTCTTCATTTCACAGCTTTAAAAAACATAATTTATGCTTACCTGATAAATTTATTTCTCTTGTAGTGTATCCAGTCCACGGATCATCCATTACTTATGGGATATTAACTCCTCCCCAACAGGAAGTGCAAGAGGATTCACCCAGCAGAGCTGCTATATAGCTCCCCCCCTAACTGCCATTACCAGTCATTCGACTGAAAACATGCAGAGAAAGGAAAACCATAGGGTGCAGTGGTGACTGTAGTTTAATGGAAAAATTACCTGCCTTAAAGTGACAGGGCGGGCCGTGGACTGGATACACTACAAGAGAAATAAATTTATCAGGTAAGCATAAATTATGTTTTCTCTTGTTAAGTGTATCCAGTCCACGGATCATCCATTACTTATGGGATACCAATACCAAAGCTAAAGTACACGGATGACGGGAGGGACAGGCAGGCTCTTTATACGGAAGGAACCACTGCCTGAAGAACCTTTCTCCCAAAAACAGCTTCCGAAGAAGCAAAAGTGTCAAATTTGTAAAATTTGGAAAAAGTATGAAGAGAAGACCAAGTTGCAGCCTTGCACATCTGTTCAACAGAAGCCTCATTCTTAAAGGCCCAAGTGGAAGCCACAGCTCTAGTAGAATGTGCTGTAATTCTTTCAGGAGGCTGCTGTCCAGCAGTCTCATAGGCTAACCGTATTATGCTACGAAGCCAAAAGGAGAGAGAGGTAGCCGAAGCTTTTTGACCTCTCCTCTGACCAGAATAAACGACAAACAGGGAAGACGTTTGTCGAAAATCCTTAGTTGCCTGTAGATAAAATTTCAGGGCACGGACTACATCTAGATTGTGTAGCAGACGTTCCTTTTTCGAAGAAGGATTAGGACACAAAGATGGAAACACAAGCTCTTGATTGATATTCCTGTTAGTGACCACCTTAGGTAGGAACCCAGGTTTAGTACGCAGAACTACCTTGTCTGAATGAAAAATCAGATAAGGAGAATCACAATGTAAGGCAGATAACTCAGAGACTCTTCGAGCCGAGGGAATTGCCATTAAAAACAGAACTTTCCAAGATAACAACTTGATATCAATGGAATGAAGGGGTTCAAACGGAACCCCCTGTAAAACATTAAGAACTAAGTTCAAACTCCATGGTGGAGCAACAGTTTTAAACACAGGCTTGATCCTAGCTAAAGCCTGACAAAAAGCTTGAACGTCCGGAACTTCTGACAGACGTTTGTGTAAAAGAATGGACAGAGCTGAAATCTGTCCCTTTAAGGAACTAGCGGATAAACCCTTTTCTAAACCTTCTTGTAGAAAAGACAATATCCTCGGAATCCTAACCTTACTCCATGAGTAACTCTTGGATTCGCACCAATATAAGTATTTGCGCCATATCTTATGGTAAATCTTTCTGGTAACAGGCTTCCTAGCCTGTATTAAGGTATCAATAACTGACTCAGAAAAACCACGTTTTGATAAAATCAAGCGTTCAATTTCCAAGCAGTCAGCTTCAGAGAAATTAGATGTTGATGTTTGAAGGGACCCTGGATCAGAAGGTCCTGTTTCAGAGGTAGCGACCAAGGTGGACAGGATGACATGTCCACTAGATCTGCATACCAAGTCCTGCGTGGCCATGCAGGCGCTATTAGAATCACTGATGCTCTCTCCTGTTTGATTCTGGCAATCAATCGAGGAAGCATCGGGAAGGGTGGAAACACATAAGCCATCCCGAAGGTCCAAGGTGCTGTCAAAGCATCTATCAGAACCGCTCCCGGATCCCTGGATCTGGACCCGTAACGAGGAAGCTTGGCGTTCTGTCGAGACGCCATGAGATCTATCTCTGGTTTGCCCCAACGTCGAAGTATTTGGGCAAAGACCTCCGGATGAAGTTCCCACTCCCCCGGATGAAAAGTCTGACGACTTAAGAAATCCGCCTCCCAGTTCTCCACTCCCGGGATGTGGATTGCTGACAGGTGGCAAGAGTGAGACTCTGCCCAGCGAATTATCTTTGATACTTCCATCATTGCTAGGGAGCATCTTGTCCCTCCCTGATGGTTGATGTAAGCTACAGTCGTGATGTTGTCCGACTGAAACCTGATGAACCCCCGAGTTGTTAACTGGGGCCAAGCCAGAAGGGCATTGAGAACTGCTCTCAATTCCAGAATGTTTATTGGTAGGAGACTCTCCTCCTGATTCCATTGTCCCTGAGCCTTGC
Organism: Bombina bombina; assembly: GCF_027579735.1. Lineage (NCBI taxonomy): Eukaryota > Metazoa > Chordata > Amphibia > Anura > Bombinatoridae > Bombina > Bombina bombina. The sequence continues at coordinate 905,700,691 of NC_069504.1, read as the reverse complement.
CTTCAGAGAATTCCAGACAGCGCCCCAACCTAGTAGGCTGGCGTCTGTTGTTACAATTGTCCAGTCCGGCCTGCTGAATGGCATCCCCCTGGACAGATGTGGCCGAGAAAGCCACCATAGAAGAGAATTTCTGGTCTCTTAATCCAGATTCAGAGTAGGGGACAAGTCTGAGTAATCCCCATTCTACTGACTTAGCATGCACAATTGCAGCGGTCTGAGATGTAGGCGTGCAAAGGATACTATGTCCATTGCTGCTACCATTAAGCCGATCACCTCCATGCATTGAGCTACTGACGGGTGTTGAATGGAATGAAGGACACGGCATGCATTTTGAAGCTTTGTTAACCTGTCTTCTGTCAGGTAAATCTTCATTTCTACAGAATCTATAAGAGTCCCCAAGAAGGGAACTCTTGTGAGTGGAAAGAGAGAACTCTTCTTTTCGTTCACCTTCCATCCATGCGACCTTAGAAATGCCAGTACTAACTCTGTATGAGACTTGGCAGTTTGAAAGCTTGAAGCTTGTATCAGAATGTCGTCTAGGTACAGAGCTACCGCAATTCCTCGCGGTTTTAGTACCGCCAGAAGAGCACCCAGAACCTTTGTGAAGATTCTCGGAGCCGTAGCCAATCCGAATGGAAGAGCTACAAACTGGTAATGCCTGTCTAGAAAGGCAAACCTTAGATACCGGTAATGATCTTTGTGAATCGGTATGTGAAGGTAAGCATCCTTTAAATCCACTGTGGTCATGTACTGACCCTTTTGGATCATGGGTAAAATTGTCCGAATAGTTTCCATTTTGAACGATGGAACTCTTAGGAATTTGTTTAGGATCTTTAAATCCAAGATTGGCCTGAAAGTTCCCTCTTTTTTGGGAACCACAAACAGATTTGAGTAAAACCCTTGTCCTTGTTCCGACCGCGGAACCGGATGGATCACTCCCATTAATAAAAGATCTTGTACGCAGCGTAGAAACGCCTCTTTCTTTCTTTGGTTTGTTGACAACCTTGACAGATGAAATCTCCCTCTTGGGGGAGAGAATTTGAAGTCTAGAAGGTATCCCTGAGATATGATCTCTAACGCCCAGGGATCCTGGACATCTCTTGCCCAAGCCTGGGTGAAGAGAGAAAGTCTGCCCCCCACTAGATCCGTTCCCGGATCGGGGGCCCTCGATTCATGCTGTCTTAGGGGCAGCAGCAGGTTTCCTGGCCTGCTTGCCCTTGTTCCAGGACTGGTTAGGTCTCCAGCCTTGTCTGTAGCGAGCAACAGCTCCTTCCTGTTTTGGTGCAGAGGAAGTTGATGCTGCTCCTGCTTTGAAATTACGAAAGGAACGAAAATTAGACTGTCTAGCCTTAGGTTTGGCTCTGTCTTGAGGCAGGGCATGGCCTTTACCTCCTGTAATGTCAGCGATAATTTCTTTCAACCCGGGCCCGAATAAGGTCTGCCCTTTGAAAGGTATATTAAGCAATTTAGATTTAGAAGTAACGTCAGCTGACCAGGATTTTAGCCACAGTGCTCTGCGTGCCTGAATGGCGAATCCGGAATTCTTAGCCGTAAGTTTAGTTAAATGTACTACGGCATCTGAAATAAATGAGTTAGCTAACTTAAGGGCTTTAAGCTTGTGTGTAATCTCATCTAATGGAGCTGATTCAAGTGTCTCTTCCAGAGACTCAAACCAAAATGCTGCTGCAGCCGTGACAGGCGCAATGCATGCAAGAGGTTGCAATATAAAACCTTGTTGAACAAACATTTTCTTAAGGTAACCCTCTAACTTTTTATCCATTGGATCTGAAAAGGCACAGCTACCCTCCACCGGGATAGTGGTACGCTTAGCTAAAGTAGAAACTGCTCCCTCCACCTTAGGGACCGTTTGCCATAAGTCCCGTGTGGTGGCGTCTATTGGAAACATCTTTCTAAATATCGGAGGGGGTGAGAACGGCACACCGGGTCTATCCCACTCCTTAGTAACAATTTCAGTAAGTCTCTTAGGTATAGGAAAAACGTCAGTACTCGCCGGTACCGCAAAATATTTATCCAACCTACACATTTTCTCTGGTATTGCAACTGTGTTACAATCATTCAGAGCCGCTAACACCTCCCCTAGTAATACACGGAGGTTTTCCAGCTTAAATTTAAAATTTGAAATATCTGAATCCAGTTTGTTTGGATCAGAACCGTCACCCGCAGAATGAAGCTCTCCGTCCTCATGTTCTGCAAATTGTGACGCAGTGTCTGACATGGCCCTAATATTATCAGCGCACTCTGTTCTCATCCCAGAGTGATCACGCTTACCTCTTAGTTCTGGTAATTTAGCCAAAACTTCAGTCATAACAGTAGCCATATCCTGTAATGTGATTTGTAATGGCCGCCCAGATGTACTCGGCGCTACAATATCACGCACCTCCCGAGCGGGAGATGCAGGTACTGACACGTGAGGCGAGTTAGTCGGCATAACTCTCCCCTCGTTGTTTGGTGAAATATGTTCAATTTGTACAGATTGACTTTTATTTAAAGTAGCATCAATACAGTTAGTACATAAATTTCTATTGGGCTCCACTTTGGCTTTAGCACATATAGCACAGATATCTTCCTCTGAATCAGACATGTTTAACACACTAGCAAATAAACTAGCAACTTGGAAATACTTTTCAAGTAATTTACTATAATATGAAAACGTACTGTGCCTATAAGAAGCACAGAAAAAGTTATGACAGTTGAAAATTAATAAACTGAAAAGTTATAGCATCAAATCTTTGTAAAAAAACACAATTTTAGCAAAGGATTGCTCCCATTAGCAAAGGATAACTAACCCTGATAGCAGAAAAAAAATACAGAAATAAACGTTTTTTTATCACAGTCAACTACAATCTCACAGCTCTGCTGTGAGTGATTACCTCCCTCAAAACAAGTTTTGAAGACCCCTGAGTTCTGTAGAGATGAACCGGATCATGCAGGGAAGACAATAAACTTCTGACTGAATTTTTTGATGCGTAGCAAAAGCACCAAAAAAGGCCCCTCCCCCTCACACATAACAGTGAGAGAGATCAGTAAACTGTCATAAATTAAATAAAACGACAGCCAAGTGGAAAAAAATAGTGCCCAAAACATTTTTTTCACCCAGTACCTCAGAAAATTAAACGATTTTACATGCCAGCAAAAAACGTTTAACATTAATAAATTGAGTGATATTAAAAAGCCTGTTGCTAGTCCCTGCAAATTAGGCTAAAGTTTTATGCATACAGTATAATTCCAGTGAAGTGCCATTCCCCAGAATACTGAAGTGTAAAATATACATACATGACAGCCTGATACCAGTTGCTGCTACTGCATTTAAGGCTGAGTTTACATTATATCGGTATGGCAGAATTTTCTCATCAATTCCATTGTCAGAAAATAATAAGCTGCTACATACCTCTTTGCAGATTAATCTGCCCGCTGTCCCCTGATCTGAAGTTTACCTCTCCTCAGATGGCCGAGAAACAGCAATATGATCTTAACTACTCCGGCTAAAATCATAGAAAAACTCAGGTAGATTCTTCTTCAAATTCTACCAGAGAAGGAATAACACACTCCGGTGCTATTATAAAATAACAAACTTTTGATTGAAGGTATGAAACTAAGTATAATCACCACAGTCCTCTCACACATCCTATCTATTCGTTGGGTGCAAGAGAATGACTGGTAATGGCAGTTAGGGGGGAGCTATATAGCAGCTCTGCTGGGTGAATCCTCTTGCACTTCCTGTTGGGGAGGAGTTAATATCCCATAAGTAATGGATGATCCGTGGACTGGATACACTTAACAAGAGAAATAATGTATTAGGTGTTACTTATGCCAATTTTGAGAGGGGCCTTGAACCTAACTCCCTCACTTCCCATTGACTTACATTATTAACTGGGTTTCAATTTACAACGGTTTCGATTTACAACCATTCCTTCTGGAACCTAACCCCGGCGTAAACTGAGGGCTACCTGTATTTTCTTTTACTTTTAAGTGTTTGTGTAGCTGGTTAAGAAAACAAAGCATGTTTTGCTTGCTTACCACTGTTAACTTCTTTGGACATTCTCACAATACTAGATACAGACTCTGCTTTTGAGACATCACTGACAAGCTGAGGAAGACCATCTCTGCTGCCTTTGGAGCTCTCACCATCAGACACTGAGAATAAGAGAATTGATGACTTACAGAAATAACAGACATTAACTAAATAAGCATTCACTAAATATATGCCTGAACTAAATCAAAGCGTGTTTGACACAACTATCCCTCAACATTCAAATCTGTACTGCTTGCCCTATATTGTACTCTGAACTTAAGTCTGCTTGCTGATTTAGTAGTATGTTTTGCTCACTTGTTACATGCTTCTAGTTTTCCAGAAATTATCAATTATAAAAAAAATGTATAGAAGGCATAGGACAGTGAAAGAATTTGGGTGTTATCAGATGAAGATAGGAGTGATGTCTACACATACAAGTAATACATACATGAACTGATGTCACTCTCTCTTGAGTCTTCTTTTTCCTCTTTTATGTCATGCACTGCTCCTCTACGTACTTCTTCTTTGGACAATGAGCTATACCCAAGATCAGATTGCCCTCCTAAGAAAAAGAAATCGAATAACAATTCTAAATATTTTTTGCAAAAACATTGTTTTGCTAACCAATACATTATATCCACGCATTGCATACCTGTGCTAGATCTGTCATCAGCAGTGTCTGCACTGGTTACATCAGTGTGGAAAGGTGTCTGTTCTGGGGGGTTCATATCGATAGAACTATCCATGCTACCATGGCTAACAGCATCCAAGTCACTACCATCTGTGAAGGTGCAGGATAGAAAAGGAAGCAATTTGTCATCGATATAATAAAAAAACATAATTTATGCTTACCTGATAAATTTATTTCTCTTGTAGTGTGTTCAGTCCACGGGTCATCCATTACTTATGGGATATATTCTCCTTCCCAACAGGAAGTTGCAAGAGGATCACCCAAGCAGAGCTGCTATATAGCTCCTCCCCTCACATGTCATATCCAGTCATTCGACCGAAACAAGACGAGAAAGGAGAAACTATAGGGTGCAGTGGTGACTGGAGTTATAATTTAAAATTTAGAACCTGCCTCAAAAAAGACAGGGCGGGCCGTGGACTGAACACACTACAAGAGAAATAAATTTATCAGGTAAGCATAAATTATGTTTTCTCTTGTTAAGTATGTTCAGTCCACGGGTCATCCATTACTTATGGGATACCAATACCAAAGCTAAAGTACACGGATGATGGGAGGGACAAGGCAGGAACTTTAAACAGAAGGAACCACTGCCTGTAGAACCTTTCTCCCAAAAACAGCCTCCGAAGAAGCAAAAGTATCAAATTTGGAAAATTTGGAAAAAGTATGAAGTGAAGACCAAGTTGCAGCCCTGCAAATCTATTCAACAGAGGCCTCATTCTTAAAGGCCCAAGTGGAAGCCACAGCTCTAGTGGAATGAGCTGTAATTCGTTCAGGAGGCTGCTGACCAGCAGTCTCATAGGCTAAACGTATTATGCTACGAAGCCAAAAAGAGAGAGAGGTAGCCGAAGCCTTTTGACCTCTCCTCTGTCCAGAGTAAACGACAAACAAAGAAGAAGTTTGCCGAAAATCTTTAGTTGCCTGTAAGTAAAACTTCAGGGCACGGACTACGTCTAGATTATGCAAAAGACGTTCCTTCTTTGAAGAAGGATTAGGACATAATGATGGAACAACAATCTCTTGATTGATATTCTTGTTAGAAACAACCTTAGGTAAATACCCAGGTTTAGTACGCAGGACTACCTTGTCTGAATGAAAGATCAGATAAGGGGAATCACAATGTAAGGCAGATAACTCAGAGACTCTTCGAGCCGAGGAAATAGCCATCAAAAACAGAACTTTCCAAGATAAAAGTTTAATATCAATGGAATGAAGGGGAACACCCTGCAGAACTTTAAGAACCAAGTTTAAGTTCCAAGGAGGAGCAACAGTTTTAAATACAGGTTTAATTCTAGCCAAAGCCTGACAAAAAGCCTGGACGTCTGGATTGTCTGCCAGACGCTTGTGTAAAAGAATAGACAGAGCAGAAATCTGTCCCTTTAGTGAACTAGCGGATAAGCCCTTTTCTAAACCCTCTTGTAGAAAGGACAATATCCTAGGAATCCTAACCTTACTCCATGAGTAACTCTTGGATTCACACCAATATAAATATTTACGCCATATCTTATGGTAAATTTTTCTGGTAACAGGTTTCCGAGCCTGTATTAATGTATCAATAACCGAATCCGAAAACCCACGCTTTGATAGAATCAAGCGTTCAATTTCCAAGCAGTCAGCCTCAGAGAAATTAGGTTTGGATGGTTGAAAGGACCCTGAATTAGAAGGTCCTGCCTCAGGGGTAGAGACCATGGTCGACAGGACGACATGTCCACTAGGTCTGCATACCAGGTCCTGCGTGGCCACGCAGGCGCTATCAGAATCACTGATGCTCTCTCCTGTTTGATCCTGGCAATCAGTCGAGGTAGCAACGGAAAACGTGCTGCTAGTGCATCTACTAGCACCGCTCCCGGGTCCCTGGATCCGTAACAAGGAAGCTTGGCGTTCTGGCGAGATGCCATGAGATCCAGATCCGGTTTGCCCCAACGATGAATCAGTTGAGCAAATACCTCCGGGTGAAGTTCCCACTCCCCCGGATGAAAAGTCTGGCGACTTAGAAAATCCGCCTCCCAGTTCTCTACGCCTGGGATGTAGATCGCTGACAGGTGGCAAGAGTGAGACTCTGCCCAGCGAATTATCTTCGAGACTTCCAACATCGCTAGGGAACTCCTGGTTCCCCCTTGATGATTGATGTAAGCCACAGTCGTGATGTTGTCCGACTGAAATCTGATGAACCTCAGTGTTGCTAACTGAGGCCAAGCTAGAAGAGCATTGAATATTGCTCTTAATTCTAGAATGTTTATTGGGAGGAGTTTCTCCTCCTGAGTCTACGATCCCTGAGCCTTCAGGGAATTCCAGACTGCTCCCCAGCCTAGTAGGCTGGCATCTGTTGTTACAATCGTCCAATCTGGTCTGCGAAAGGTCATTCCTTTGGACAGATGAACCCGAGACAACCACCAGAGAAGAGAATCTCTGGTCTCCTGGTCCAGATTTAGCAAAGGGGACAGATCTGAGTAATCCCCGTTCCATTGACTTAGCATGCATAGTTGCAGCGGTCTGAGATGCAGGCGCGCAAATGGCACTATGTCCATGGCCGCGACCATTAAGCCGATTACTTCCATGCACTGAGCTACTGATGGGCTTGGAATGGAGTGAAGGACACGGCAAGCATTGAGAATCTTTGATAACCTGGACTCCGTCAGGTAAATCTTCATCTCTACAGAATCTATAAGAGTCCCTAGAAAAGGAACCCTTGTGAGTGGTAACAGAGAACTCTTTTCCACGTTCACTTTCCACCCATGCGACCTCAGAAATGCTCTGTATGAGACTTTGCATTTTGAAAACTTGACGCTTGTATCAGAATGTCGTCTAGGTACGGAGCCACCGCTATTCCTCGTGGTCTTAGTACCGCCAGAAGTGAGCCCAGAACCTTCGTAAAAATTCTCGGGCCGTAGCTAACCCAAAGGGAAGAGCTACAAACTGGTAATGCCTGTCTAGAAAAGCAAACCTTAGGTACCGATAATGATCTTTGTGAATCGGTATGTGAAGGTAGGCATCCTTTAAGTCCACTGTGGTCATATATTGACCCTCTTGGATCATGGGTAGGATGGTCCGAATGGTTTCCATCTTGAACGATGGAACCCTTAGGAATTTGTTTAAGACTTTTAAGTCTAAGATTGGTCTGAATGTTCCCTCTTTTTTGGGAACCACAAACAGATTTGAGTAAAACCCTTGCCCTTGTTCCGTTCGCGGAACTGGGTGGATCACTCCCATCACTAAGAGGTCTTGCACACATTGTAGAAATGCCTCTTTCTTTACTAGGTTTGTTGATAACCTTGACAGATGAAACCTCCCTTGTGGAGGAGAAGTTTTGAAATCCAGAAGGTATCCCTGAGATACAATCTCCAACGTCCAGGGATCCTGTACATCTCTTGCCCAAGCCTGGGCGAAGAGAGAAAGTCTGCCCCCCACTAGATCCGTCTCCGGAGAGGGGGCATTGTCTTCATGCTGTCTTAGGGGCGGAAGTAGGCTTTCTGGCCTGCTTGCCCTTGTTCCATGACTGGTTGCCTTTCCAACCCTGTCTGTAACGAGCAGTAGTTCCTTCCTGTTTTGGAGCGGAGGAAGTTGATGCTGCTCCTGCCTTGAAGTTACGAAAGGCACGAAAATTAGACTGTTTGGCCTTTGATTTGGCCCTGTCCTGAGGAAGGGTGTGGCCTTTACCTCCCGTAATGTCAGCAATAATTTCCTTCAAGCCGGGCCCGAATAAGGTCTGCCCTTTGAAGGGAATGTTAAGTAGTTTAGACTTAGAAGTTACATCTGCTGACCAGGATTTAAGCCATAGCGCCCTACGTGCCTGTATGGTGAATCCGGAATTTTTAGCCGTAAGTTTGGTTAAATGCACTACGGCATCTGAAACAAACGCATTAGCTAGTTTAAGCGTTCTAACTTTGCTCAAAGTCTCATCCAATGGTGCTGTGCGAATCGCCTCTTCCAGAGACTCAAACCAGAATGCCGCTGCAGCCGTGACAGGCGCAATGCATGCAAGAGGCTGCAATATAAAACCTTGTTGAACAAACATTTTCTTAAGGTAACCCTCTAATTTTTTATCCATTGGATCTGAGAAAGCACAGCTATCCTCCACCGGGATAGTGGTACGCTTGGCTAAAGTAGAAACTGCTCCCTCCACCTTAGGGACCGTCTGCCATAAGTCTCGTGTGGTGGCGTCTATAGGGAACATTTTTCTAAATATCGGAGGAGGGGAAAAAGGCACACTTGGTCTATCCCACTCCTTACTAATAATTTCTGTAAGCCTTTTTGGTATAGGAAAAACATCAGTACACACCGGTACCGCATAGTATCTATCCAACCTACATAATTTCTCTGGGATTGCCACCGTGTCGCAATCATTCAGAGCCGCCAACACCTCCCCTAGTAACACTCGGAGGTTCTCAAGCTTAAATTTAAAATTTGAAATTTCTGAATCCGGTCTACCCGGATCAGAACCGTCACAGACAGAATGAAGCTCACCGACGCAGTATCAGACATGGCTCTCGTGTCATCAGCGCGCTCTGTCCTTAACCCAGAGCTATCGCGCTTGCCTCTTAATTCGGGCATATTGTATAATACTTCTTTCATAACATTAGCCATATCATGTAAAGTGATTTGTAAGGGCCTTGATGTACTTGGCGCCTCAATCTTACGCATCTCCCGAGCGGGAGACGAAGGTACTGACACGTGAGGAGAGTTAGACGGCATAACTTCCCCCTCGTCGTCTGGTGATAATTTCTTTATCGGTACAGATTGACTTTTATTCAAAGTAATATCAATACAATTGGTACACATATTTCTATTGGGCTCCACATCGGCTTTTGAACACAATGAACAAGCAGATACCTCTGTATCAGACATGTCTAAACAGACTTAGCAATGAAGCTAGCAAGCTTGGAAATCACTCTCAATAAGTTTACAAGCAATTATAAAAAACGCTGTAGCGCTTTTAAAAACACAGTTGAATTACAAAGAAAACTAATTCAGTTATAGACAAACAATTCTTAACGAGAAGTGTATTAATTAGCAGAGGATTGCACCCATTAGCAAAAGGATGATTAACCCCTCAATACCCAAAAACGGATATCAAATTAAGATTTAACGCTTTAATCACAGTCAAACACACTGTCACAGATCTGCTGTGACTGATTACCTCCCTCAAAAACGAATTTTGCAGACCCCTGAGCTCTCTAGAGACGTCCTGGATCAAGGAGGAAGAAACAGAAAGACTGTGCTAGAATTTTAACTGCGCAACAAGGCGCTAAAACAAGTTCCCTCCCACTCATATTACAACAGTGGGAGACCTGATATAACGGTTTCTATGCCGAAAAATACGTTAGCCATGTGGAAAAAAATCATGCCCAAAAGATTTATCACCAAAGTACCTCACAAAACGAATAACATGCCAGTAAACGTTTTAAAAACAACATTTTCAATGTCATGTAAAGTTATCACTAAGCCTGCTACCAGTCGCTTCCACTGCAGATAAGGCTTAAACATTATTTCAGTATTAACAGTATTTTCTCAGTCAATTCTAGTCCCTAGAAAATAACTCAACTGCGCATACATTTATCAGCCTGATACCAGTCGCTACTAGTGCATTTAAGGCTGTACTTACATCATATGGGTAACAGCAGTATTTTCTTAGTCAATTCCATTCCCAGAAAATAATGTACTGCACATACCTCATATGCGGGGGACCCCGCATGCTATTCCCCTCTTACTGAAGTTACCCTACTCCTCAGAATGTCGAGAACAGCCAGCGGATCTTAGTTACGTCTGCTAAGATCATAGAAAAACGCAGGCAGATTCTTCTCCGAAAACTGCCTGAGATACAAAAAAACGGCACACTCCGGTGTCATTTTAAAATAACAAACTTTTGATTGAAGAATAATTAAGTAAAACTCCAACTCCTCTCGCGACCTCCTTCTTTGTTGAGGGTTGCAAGAGAATGACTGGATATGACATGTGAGGGGAGGAGCTATATAGCAGCTCTGCTTGGGTAATCCTCTTGCAACTTCCTGTTGGGAAGGAGAATATATCCCATAAGTAATGGATGACCCTTGGACTGAACACACTTAACAAGAGAAAAAACAAATGTCTGAACAACATTATCAATTCAACTTTGTAAGTTTACTCCAAGTTTTAGCAGGTTGTTGTAAATCATATTAAAACACATACCAAGAACCTGTAGAGTAAGTCAAGCAATCCACTTCAGCTGAGAAGAAACATGATGAAATGACTATAAATTATAGGTAGCCCTAAAAAATTGTACATCAAATAGGTCCTAGTCTCTTGAGACGCTAAAAAAAGCTGTTAAGTGTAACTGACTTACCCATAACCCCCAGTCATTCAGCCGAAGGAAATGGAAAAGGATGAAACACAAGGGTGAAAAGGTTCCCTCAGTTTACACAAAAAAACTGCCGAATTACAAATAAAAGAGGGCGGGTCGTGGACTCTCCATGTCAGGAAATAAATACATTTATCAGGTAAGCATAAATTTTGTTTTCTTTCCTATGACATGGAGAGTCCACAACATCATTCCAATTACTAATGGGAACCAATACCCAAGCTAGAGGACACGGAATGAACAGGGAGAAGGACCTAAACAAAAGGCACCACCTCTTGAAGAACCTTTAAATTTGTAGAATTTGGAAAAAGTATGCAGAGAGGACCATGTTGCCGCCTTGCAAATCTGTTCCACAGAAGCTTAATTGTTGAAAACCCAAGACAAGGATACAACCCTAGTGGAATGAGCCGTAATTCTCTCAGGAGGCTGCTGTCCAGCAGTCTCACAAGCCAAACAAATCAAACTTCTCAACCAGAGAGACAGAGAAGTAGAAGTGCTTTTCTGACCCTTACGCTTTCCAGAGAAAACAAAAAACAGGGCAAAAGAATGCCGAAAATCTTTAGTAACTTGTAAGTACAATTTTAGAGCCCACACAACATCCAAGTTATGCAAAAGATGCTCCTTTTTAGAAGAAGATAAGGAACAACTACTTCCTAGCTCCTAGTAATAGATTATTGAGTCACAACCGCGCCCGGATATGAACCTGGGAATCCTGGGTCCCAGCCCGATTCTGTAATCCAGCGCCACCTAGAGGGCTATAAATAAAGTCACAGAACTCCACTCCAGAATACGGAAGTGCAGAAGACGCATGAGCGGTTTTTAAAAGTACAAAGTCCTTTAGAACCCTTTCTTCCATAATTCTTCAGGCAAGACTGAAGTTCTCACCTATATGAGTTAAAAAGTATATCAAAACTCAGACGAAAAATAATGTCACAGACATTCATAAAGACTTCAATAGAAACATAAATAATGTTCATTAGACAATATAGGTTATACTTAAAAATAAACCTATCAGTCAGAAATACATATACATTTTATAAAAGGATAATCCAACAGCGCATTAATCTCAATATTATGAAAGATTGAAAACAGGCTGTATACACATAACATATAAAAAAAAGAGTGCACCTTAGATAAAAGGAGCAAAGAATTATTGTGAATGATACAGAATTTATCAGGAGATACATCCTGAAAGGTAACTGTAAGTATATATATATATATATATATATATATATATATATATATATATATATATATATAAGATCTTTATTTTAATCAAGAAACTCAGCTCCTATTCCCATAAGAGAATGACTTAGCTGCCACCCGATGGAGGCAATACAATAAAAAAGGAAATTTATGCTTACCTGATAAATGTATTTCTTTTACGATATGACGAGTCCACGGATTTCATCCTTACTTATGGGATTATGCCTCCTGGTCAGCAGGAGGAGGCAAAGAGCACCACAGCAGAGCTGTATATATAGCTCCTCCCTTCCCTCCCACTCCAGTCATTCGACCGAAGTTAGGAAGAGAAAGGAAAAGCCAAGGTGCAGAGATGACTGAAGTTTAACAAAAATAAAGACCTGTCTTAGAAAATGACAGGGTGGGCCGTGGACTTGTCAAATCGTAAAAGAAATAAATTTATCAGGTAAGCATAAATTTCCTTTTCTTTTACAAGATATGACGAGTCCACGGATTTCATCCTTACTTATGGGATACAATACCAAACCTATAGGACACGGATGAAAGGGAGGGACAAGACAGGAACCTAAATGGAAGGCACCACTGCTTGAAGAACCTTTCTCCCAAGAACAGCCTCGGACGAGGCAAAATTTGGAAAAAGTGTGAAGAGACGACCAAGTTGCAACCTTGCAAATCTGTTCAACAGAAGCATAATTTTTAAATGCCCATGAGGAAGCCACAGCCCTAGTAGAATGAGCCGTAATTCTTTCAGGAGACTGCTGTCCAGCAGTCTCATATGCAAAACGAATGATACCCTTCAGCCAAAAAGAAAGAGAGGTAGCCGTAGCTTTCTGGCCCCTACGTTTTCCAGAAAAAAAAAAAACTAATAATGAAGATGATTGACGAAAATCTTTAGTCGCCTGCAAGTAAAACTTCAGGGCATGGACCACGTCCAAGATATGTAACAGACGCTCTTTCTTAGAAGGATTAGGACACAAGGAAGGAACAACAATTTCCTGATTAATATTCTTATTAGAAACAACCATAGGAAGGAAACCAGGTTTGGTACGTAACACCACCTTATCAGAATGGAAAATAAGATAAGGAGAATCACATTGTAAAGCTGAAAGCTCAGAAACTCTGCAAGCAGAAGAAATAGCAACCAAAAATAAAACTTTCCAAGATAACAACTTAATATCTATGGAATGCATAGGTTCAAACGGAACCCCGTGAAGAACATTAAGAACTAAATTCAAACTCCAAGGAGGAGCAATTGGTCTAAACACAGGCCTGATTCTAGTCAGAGCCTGACAAAAAGATTGAACATCTGGAACATCTGACAGACGTTTGTGAAGCAAAATAGACAAAGCAGAAATCTGTCCCTTTAAAGGGACAGTCTAGGCCAAAATAAACTTTCATGATTCAGATAGAGCATGTCATTTTAAACAATTATCCAATTTACTTTTATCACCAATTTTGCTTTGTTCTCTTGGTATTCTTAGTTAAAAAGCTTAACCTAGGAGGTTCATATGCTAATTTCTTAGACCTTGAAGCACACCTCTTTTCAGATTGCACCACTAGAGGGTGTTAGTTCACGTAATTCATATAGATAACACTGTGCTCGTGCACATGAAGTAATCTGGGAGCAGGCACTGATTGGCTAGACTGCAAGTCTGTCAAAAGAACTGAAAAAAGGGGCAGTTTGCAGAGGCTTAGATACAAGATAATCACAGAGGTTAAAAGTATATTATTATAACTGTGTTGGTTATGCAAAACTGGGGAATGGGTAATAAAGGGATTATCTATCTTTTAAAACAATAAAAATTCTGGTGTAGACTGTCCCTTTAAGCACTTGCTGACAACCGTTTCTCCAATCCTTCTTGGAGAAAAGATAAAATCCTGGGAATCCTAACCCTACTCCATGAGTAGCCCTTGGATTCGCACCAATAAAGATATTTACGCCATATCCTATGGTAAATCTTTCTAGTAACAGACTTACATGCCTGAATCAAGGTATCAATGACCGAATCAGAGAACCCTCGCTTAGATAAAAACATAATTTATGTAAGAACTTACCTGATAAATTCATTTCTTTCATATTAACAAGAGTCCATGAGCTAGTGACGTATGGGATATACATTCCTACCAGGAGGGGCAAAGTTTCCCAAACCTTAAAATGCCTATAAATACACCCCTCACCACACCCACAAATCAGTTTAACGAATAGCCAAGAAGTGGGGTGATAAGAAAAAGTGCGAAGCATATAAAATAAGGAATTGGAATAATTGTGCCTTATACAAAAAAATCATAACCACCACAAAAAAGGGTGGGCCTCATGGACTCTTGTTAATATGAAAGAAATGAATTTATCAGGTAAGTTCTTACATAAATTATGTTTTCTTTCATGTAATTAACAAGAGTCCATGAGCTAGTGACGTATGGGATAATGACTACCCAAGATGTGGATCTTTCCACACAAGAGTCACTAGAGAGGGAGGGATAAAATAAAGACAGCCAATTCCTGCTGAAAACAATCCACACCCAAAATAAAGTTTAACAAAAAACATAAGCAGAAGATTCAAACTGAAACCGCTGCCTGAAGAACTTTTCTACCAAAAACTGCTTCAGAAGAAGAAAATACATCAAAATGGTAGAATTTAGTAAAAGTATGCAAAGAAGACCAAGTTGCTGCTTTGCAGATCTGGTCAACCGAAGCTTCATTCCTAAACGCCCAGGAAGTAGATACTGACCTAGTAGAATGAGCTGTAATTCTTTGAGGCGGAGTTTTACCCGACTCAACATAGGCAAGATGAATTAAAGATTTCAACCAAGATGCCAAAGAAATGGCAGAAGCTTTCTGGCCTTTCCTAGAACCGGAAAAGATAACAAATAGACTAGAAGTCTTACGGAAAGATTTCGTAGCTTCAACATAATATTTCAAAGCTCTAACAACATCCAAAGAATGCAATGATTTCTCCTTAGAATTCTTAGGATTAGGACATAATGAAGGAACCACAATTTCTCTACTAATGTTGTTGGAATTCACAACTTTAGGTAAAAATTCAAAAGAAGTTCGCAACACCGCCTTATCCTGATGAAAAATCAGAAAAGGAGACTCACACGAAAGAGCAGATAATTCAGAAACTC
This sequence comes from Bombina bombina, assembly GCF_027579735.1. NCBI lineage: Eukaryota > Metazoa > Chordata > Amphibia > Anura > Bombinatoridae > Bombina > Bombina bombina. The sequence goes on along the minus strand of NC_069504.1, from coordinate 905,685,307 downwards.
TTCTAGCAGAAGAGATGGCCAAAAGGAACAAAACTTTCCAAGAAAGTAATTTAATGTCCAATGAATGCATAGGTTCAAACGGAGGAGCTTGAAGAGCTCCCAGAACCAAATTCAAACTCCAAGGAGGAGAAATTGACTTAATGACAGGTTTTATACGAACCAAAGCTTGTACAAAACAATGAATATCAGGAAGAATAGCAATCTTTCTGTGAAAAAGAACAGAAAGAGCAGAGATTTGTCCTTTCAAAGAACTTGCGGACAAACCCTTATCCAAACCATCCTGAAGAAATTGTAAAATTCTCGGTATTCTAAAAGAATGCCAAGAAAAATGATGAAAAAGACACCATGAAATATAAGTCTTCCAGACTCTATAATATATCTCTCGAGATACAGATTTACGAGCCTGTAACATAGTATTAATCACGGAGTCAGAGAAACCTCTATGACCAAGAATCAAGCGTTCAATCTCCATACCTTTAAATTTAAGGATTTCAGATCCGGATGGAAAAAAAGGACCTTGTGACAGAAGGTCTGGTCTTAACGGAAGAGTCCATGGCTGGCAAGATGCCATCCGGACAAGATCCGCATACCAAAACCTGTGAGGCCATGCCGGAGCTATTAGCAGAACAAACGAGCATTCCCTCAGAATCTTGGAGATTACTCTTGGAAGAAGAACTAGAGGCGGAAAGATATAGGCAGGATGATACTTCCAAGGAAGTGATAATGCATCCACTGCCTCCGCCTGAGGATCCCGGGATCTGGACAGATACCTGGGAAGTTTCTTGTTTAGATGAGAGGCCATCAGATCTATCTCTGGGAGCCCCCACAATTGAACAATCTGAAGAAATACCTTCGGGTGAAGAGACCATTCGCCCGGATGCAACGTTTGGCGACTGAGATAATCCGCTTCCCAATTGTCTACACCTGGGATATGAACCGCAGAGATTAGACAGGAGCTGGAGTCCGCCCAAACCAAAATTCGAGATACTTCTTTCATAGCCAGAGGACTGTGAGTCCCTCCTTGATGATTGATGTATGTCACAGTTGTGACATTGTCTGTCTGAAAACAAATGAACGATTCTCTCTTCAGAAGAGGCCAAAACTGAAGAGCTCTGAAAATTGCACGGAGTTCCAAAATATTGATCGGTAATCTCACCTCCTGAGATTCCCAAACTCCTTGTGCCGTCAGAGATCCCCACACAGCTCCCCAACCTGTGAGACTTGCATCTGTTGAAATTACAGTCCAGGTCGGAAGAACAAAAGAAGCCCCCTGAATTAAACGATGGTGATTTGTCCACCACGTTAGAGAGTGTCGAACAATCGGTTTTAAATATATTAATTGAGATATCTTCGTGTAATCCCTGCACCATTGGTTCAGCATACAGAGCTGAAGAGGTCGCATGTGAAAACGAGCAAAGGGGATCGCGTCCGATGCAGCAGTCATAAGACCTAGAATTTCCATGCATAAGGCTACCGAAGGGAATGATTGTGACTGAAGGTTTCGACAAGCTGTAATCAATTTTAGACGTCTCTTGTCTGTTAAAGACAGAGTCATGGACACTGAATCTATCTGGAAACCCAGAAAGGTTACCCTTGTTTGAGGAATCAAAGAACTTTTTGGTAAATTGATCCTCCAACCATGATCTTGAAGAAACAACACAAGTCGATTCGTATGAGACTCTGCTAAATGTAAAGACGAAGCAAGTACCAAGATATTGTCCAAATAAGGAAATACCACAATACCCTGTTCTCTGATTACAGACAGAAGGGCACCGAGAATCTTTGTGAAAATTCTTGGAGCTGTAGCAAGGCCAAACGGTAGAGCCACAAATTGGTAATGCTTGTCTAGAAAAGAGAATCTCAGGAACTGATAATGATCTGGATGAATCGGAATATGCAGATATGCATCCTGTAAATCTATTGTGGACATATAATTCCCTTGCTGAACAAAAGGCAATATAGTCCTTACAGTTACCATCTTGAACGTTGGTATCCTTACATAACGATTCAATAATTTTAGATCCAGAACTGGTCTGAAGGAATTCTCCTTCTTTGGTACAATGAAGAGATTTGAATAAAACCCCATCCCCTGTTCCGGAACTGGAACTGACATAATTACTCCAGCCAACTCTAGATCTGAAACACAATTCAGAAATGCTTGAGCTTTCACTGGATTTACTGGGACATGGGAAAGAAAAAATCTCTTTGCAGGAGGTCTCATCTTGAAACCAATTCTGTACCCTTCTGAAACAATGTTCTGAATCCAAAGATTGTGAACAGATTTGATCCAAATTTCTTTGAAAAAACGTAACCTGCCCCCTACCAGCTGAACTGGAATGAGGGCCGTACCTTCATGTGAACTTAGAAGCAGGCTTTGCCTTTCTAGCAGGCTTGGATTTATTCCAGACTGGAGATGGTTTCCAAACTGAAACTGCTCCTGAGGACGAAGGATCAGGCTTTTGTTCTTTGTTGAAACGAAAGGAACGAAAACGATTGTTAGCCCTGTTTTTACCTTTAGACTTTTTATCCTGTGGTAAAAAAGTTCCTTTCCCACCAGTAACAGTTGAAATAATAGAATCCAACTGAGAACCAAATAATTTGTTTCCCTGGAAAGAAATGGAAAGTAGAGTTGATTTAGAAGCCATATCAGCATTCCAAGTCTTAAGCCATAAAGCTCTTCTGGCTAAGATAGCCAGAGACATAAATCTAACATCAACTCTAATAATATCAAAAATGGCATCACAGATGAAATTATTAGCATGCTGGAGAAGAATAATAATATCATGAGAATCACGATTTGTTACTTGTTGCGCTAGAGTTTCCAACCAAAAAGTTGAAGCTGCAGCAACATCAGCCAATGATATAGCAGGTCTAAGAAGATTACCTGAACATAGATAAGCTTTTCTTAGAAAAGATTCAATTTTTCTATCTAAAGGATCCTTAAACGAGGTACCATCTGACGTAGGAATGGTAGTACGTTTAGCAAGGGTAGAAATAGCCCCATCAACTTTAGGGATTTTGTCCCAAAATTCTAACCTGTCAGGCGGAACAGGATATAATTGCTTAAAACGTTTAGAAGGAGTAAATGAATTACCCAATTTATCCCATTCCTTAGCAATTACTGCAGAAATAGCATTAGGAACAGGAAAGACTTCTGGAATAACCGCAGGAGCTTTAAAAACCTTATCCAAACGTATAGAATTAGTATCAAGAGGACTAGAATCCTCTATTTCTAAAGCAATTAGTACTTCTTTAAGTAAAGAGCGAATAAATTCCATCTTAAATAAATATGAAGATTTATCAGCATCAATCTCTGAGACAGAATCCTCTGAACTAGAAGAGTCCAAAGAATCAGAATGATGGTGTTCATTTAAAAAATTCATCTGTAGAGAGAGAAGATTTAAAAGACTTTTTACGTTTACTAGAAGGAGAAATAACAGACAAAGCCTTCTTTATGGATTCAGAAACAAAATCTCTTATGTTATCAGGAACATTCTGCACCTTAGATGTTGAGGGAACTGCAACAGGCAATGGTACATCACTAAAGGAAATATTATCTGCTTTAACAAGTTTGTCATGACAATTATTACAAACAACAGCTGGAGAAATAGCTACCAAAAGTTTACAGCAGATACACTTAGCTTTGGTAGATCCAGCAGGCAGTGGTTTTCCTGTAGTATCTTCTGGCTCAGATGCAACGTGAGACATCTTGCAATATGTAAGAGAAAAAACAACATATAAAGCAAAATAAATCAAATTCCTTATAAGACAGTTTCAGGAATGGGAAAAAAATGCCAAACATCAAGCTTCTAGCAACCAGAAGCAAATGAAAATGAGACTGAAATAATGTGGAGACAAAAGCGACGCCCATATTTTTTGGCGCCAAATAAGACGCCCACATTATTTGGCGCCTAAATGCTTTTGGCGCCAAAAATGACGCCACATCCGGAACGCCGACATTTTTGGCGCAAAATAACGTCAAAAAATGACGCAACTTCCGGCGACACGTATGACGCCGGAAACGGAAATGAATTTTTGCGCCAAAAAAATCCGCGCCAAAAATGACGCAATAAAATGAAGCATTTTCAGCCCCCGCGAGCCTAACAGCCCACAGGGAAAAAAGTCAAATTTTTGAGGTAAGACAAAATATGATAATTTAAAGCATAATCCCAAATATGAAACTGACTGTCTGGAAATAAGGAAAGTTGAACATTCTGAGTCAAGGCAAATAAATGTTTGAATACATATATTTAGAACTTTATAAATAAAGTGCCCAACCATAGCTTAGAGTGTCACAGAAAATAAGACTTACTTACCCCAGGACACTCATCTACATGTTTGTAGAAAGCCAAACCAGTACTGAAACGAGAATCAGTAGAGGAAATGGTAAATATAAGAGTATATCGTCGATCTGAAAAGGGAGGTAAGAGATGAATCTCTACGACCGATAACAGAGAACCTTATGAAATAGACCCCGTAGAAGGAGATCACTGCATTCAATAGGCAATACTCTCCTCACATCCCTCTGACATTCACTGCACGCTGAGAGGAAAACCGGGCTCCAACTTGCTGCGGAGCGCATATCAACGTAGAATCTAGCACAAACTTACTTCACCACCTCCCTTGGAGGCAAAGTTTGTAAAACTGATTTGTGCGTGTGGTGAGGGGTGTATTTATAGGCATTTTAAGGTTTGGGAAACTTTGCCCCTCCTGGTAGGAATGTATATCCCATACGTCACTAGCTCATGGACTCTTGTTAATTACATGAAAGAAATCAAGTGTTCAATATCCAAGCAGTCAGCTGCAGAGAAACTAGATTCGGATGATAAAAGGGTCCCTGAATGAGAAGGTCCTGCCTCAATGGAAGCTTCCACGGTGGCAGAGAGGACATGTCCACCAGATCGGCATACCAAGTCCTGCAAGGCCACGCAGGAGCGATGAGAATCACTGAAGCCCTCTCCTGTTTGATCCGAGCAATCACCCGGGGAAGGAGAGCAAACGGTGGAAACACATAAGCTAGGTTGAACGACCAAGGCACTGACAAGGCATCTATCAGTTTGGCCTGAGGATCTCTGGACCTGGATCCATATCTCGGGAGCTTGGCATTCTGACGAGATGCCATAAGATCCAGCTCCGGTCTGCCCCATCTCAGAATCAGGGTGGCAAAGACCTCCGGATGGAGTTCCCATTCCCCCGGATGAAACGTCTGTCTGCTCAAAAAATCTGCTTCCCAGTTGTCCACTCCTGGGATGTAGATTGCTGGACAGATAACAAGAGTGAGCCTCCGCCCACCGAATTATTTTGGATACTTCTGTCATCACCAAGGAACTCCTTGTTCCTCCCTGATGATTGATGTAAGCCACAGTCGTGATGTTTTCCGACTGAAACCGGATGAATTTGGCCGAAGCCAACTGAGGCCAAGCCTGAAGCGCATTGAATATTGCTCTCAATTCCAGAATATTGATTGGGAGTAGAGACTCCGACCGAGTCCACATACCCTGAGCCTTCAGGGAATTCCAGACTGCACCCCAACCTAGTAGACTAGCGTCCGTTGTCACCATCGCCCATGAGGGTCTGAGGAAGCACGTCCCTTGGGACAGATGATCCGGCGACAACCACCAAAGAGAGTCACTTGTCTCCTAATCCAGATCTATCTGAGGGGACAAATTTGCATAATCTCCATTCCACTGCCTGAGCATGCTCAGTTGTAGAGGTCTGAGATGAAAACGAGCAAACGGAATGATGTCCATAGCCGCCACCATCAATCCAATTACCTCCATGCACTGAGCCACTGATGGCCGAGGATTGGACTGAAGGGTTCGGCATGTATTCAGAATCTTTAACTTTCTGACTTCCGTCAAAAAGATTTTCATGGATACAGAGTCTATTAGAGTTCCCAGGAAAGGAACCTTTGTCTGTGGAATTAGTGAACTCTTTTCTAGATTCACCTTCCACCCGTGAGTCCTTAGAAAGGATAGAACAATGTCGGTATGAGACTTTGCCAGCTGATAAGACAATGACTGGATCAGAATATCGTCCAGATAAGGCGCCACTGCAATGCCCTGCGGTCTGAGAACCGCCAGCAGAGACCCTAGAACCTTTGTGAAGATCCTGGGTGCCGTGGCCAACCCGAAAGGAAGGGCCATGAACTGAAATTGTTTGTCCAGAAAAGCAAACCTCAGGAACTGGTGATGATCTCTGTGGATAGGAATATGAAGATATGCATCCTTTAGTAGTAGTCATATATTGACCCTCCTGGATCAATGGAAGAATTGTCCGAATAGTCTCCATCTTGAAGGATGGGACTCTGAGAAACTTGTTTAGACTCTTGAGATCTAAAATGGGTCGGAACGTTCCCTCTTTTGGGAACCACAAAAAGATTTGAGTAAAACCCCTGCCCCTGTTCCTGTATTGGAACGGGACAAATTACTCCCACAGTGGAGAGGTCTTTTACACAACGTAAGAATGCCTCTCTTTTTATCTGGTCTACAGACAATCGTGAAAGAAGAAACCTTCCCACTGTGAAGGAATTTTTTAACTCCAGCTGATACCCTTGAGACACGATTTCCAGTGTCCAGGGATCCTGAACGTCTCTTATCCAAGCCTGGACAAAGAGAGAAAGTCTGTCCCTACTAGATCTGGTCCCGGATCGGGGGCCGCCCCTTCCTGCTGTCTTGGGAGCAGCAGCGGGCTTCTTGGGTTGTTTACCCTTATTCCAAGCCTGGTTGGGTCTCCAGATGGCTTTGGCTTGAGGAAAGTTCCCTTCCTGTTTAGCGGCAGAGGAAGGGGGGGACTCCTTTGAAATTATGAAAGGAACGAAAATTACTCTGTCGTCCCCTTTGCTTAGATGTTTTGTCTTGAGGGAGGAGATGACCCTTACCTCCCGTAATAACGGAGATGACCCTTACCTCCCGTAAAATCAGGCCCAAATAGGGTCTTTCCCTTGAAGGGAAAAGCTAAAAGCTTTGATTTAGAGGACACATCCGCAGACCAAGATTTTTTTTTTTTTTTTTATATATATATTTTTTATTGAGGTATAGTTTTGGCAAATAAACATAGTATAACAACAGTATATAGGTACATTCCAAATGAGGGTTACATATTAAAATTGCATATGCAATAAACAATGTCTGCTGTGTCCATGACATGGAACCAAAAATATCCGCAGTTGCTGTATGAAAAAACATACATATTGAGACTAGACTCATGGGAATACCCATTATATAGTTAAGTATTGGTTAACAAACATAGTATTACAGCCTTATACAGGTACATTCCAAGCTTGCATGGTTTATCATAAGAATGACATATTATAACTGCACATGCAATAAACAATATCAATTATTCCCATGACATGGATCTAATAAAAGTTACAGTTGCTTCAACAGTATGCCAATATCAATGTTAAACCTTCTTGTCTACCTGAAACGGCCACTCTTGGGCCCTATACCGTATGTAATAAATGGAGCTTACAGAAGGTTACTTTAACTAATAGAGACCACTTGTGGATCTCATTATCTAAACCTCATATTTTAATTTTATATTGCTATATGTTTATAACGAAGGGGGAATAAGGAATTTTCCATCTGTAAACAGTGATTAACTTGGGGGATTTAACACATAGGAGCCCCTCATGGGTTTTACTGTACGTACTATTTCTTTATACACATACACAGGCTAGGCTCGCTGGTATAACTAATAAGCAGTTGGAGAATTCAGTATGATAGATAGAAAACATAATTTATGCTTACCTGATAAATTTATTTCTCTTGTAGTGTAGTCAGTCCACGGGTCATCCATTACTTATGGAATATATCTCTTCCCAACAGGAAGCTGCAAGAGGATCACCCAGCAGAGCTTGCTACATAGCTCCTCCCCTCACATGTCATATTCAGTCATTCGACCAAAGCAGACGAGAAAGGAGAAACCATAGGGTGCAGTGGTGACTGGAGTTTAATTAAAATTTAGGTCTGCCTTAAAGACAGGGCGGGCCGTGGACTGACTACACTACAAGAGAAATAAATTTATCAGGTAAGCATAAATTATGTTTTCTCTTGTTAAGTGTAGTCAGTCCACGGGTCATCCATTACTTATGGAATACCAATACCAAAGCTAAAGTACACTGATGAAGGAAAGGACAAGGCAGGAACATTAAACAGAAGGAACCACTACCTGAAGTACCTTTCTCCCAAAAATAGCCTCCGAAGAAGCAAAATTGTCAAATTTGTAAAATTTTGAAAAGGTGTGAAGCGAAGACCAAGTCGCAGCCTTGCAAATCTGTTCAACAGAGGCCTCATTTTTAAAGGCCCAGGTGGAAGCCACAGCTCTAGTAGAATGAGCTGTAATCCTTTCAGGAGGCTGCTGTCCAGCAGTCTCATAGGCTAAACGTATTATGCTACGAAGCCAAAAAGAGAGAGAGGTAGCCGAAGCCTTTTGACCTCTTCTCTGTCCAGAGTAAACGACAAACAGGGAAGAAGTTTGACGAAAATCTTTATTTGCCTGCAAATAGAACTTCAGGGCACGGACTACGTCCAAATTATGCAAAAGTCGTTCCTTCTTTGAAGAAGGGTTAGGACACAGTGATCGAACAACAATCTCTTGATTGATATTCCTGTTAGTAACTACCTTAGGTAAGAACCCAGGTTTAGTACGCAGAACAACCTTGTCTGAATGAAAAATCAGATAAGGAGAATCACAATGTAAGGCAGATAACTCAGAGACTCTTCGAGCCGAGGAAATAGCCATCAAAAACAAAACCTTCCAGGATAACAGCTTGATATCAATGGAATGAAGGGGTTCAAATGGAACGCCTTGAAGAACTTTAAGAACTAAGTTTAAGCTCCACGGCGGAGCAACAGTCTTAAACACAGGCTTAATCCTAGTTAAAGCCTGACAAAAAGCCTGAACGTCTGGAACTTCAGCCAGATGTTTGTGTAGAAGAATAGACAGAGCAGAAATCTGTCCCTTTAACGAACTAGCAGATAAGCCCTTTTCTAAACCCTCTTGTAGAAAGGACAATATCCTAGGAATCCTAACCTTACTCCATGAGTAACTCTTGGATTCGCACCAATATAAATATTTACGCCATATCTTATGGTAAATCTTTCTGGTAACAGGCTTCCTAGCCTGTATTAAGGTATCAATAACCGACTCCGAGAAGCCACGCTTTGATAGAATCAAGCGTTCAATCTCCATGCAGTCAGCCTCAGAGAAATTAGATTTGGATGTTTGAAAGGACCCTGAATTAGAAGGTCCTGTCTCAGAGGTAGAGACCACGGTGGACAGGACGACATGTCCACTAGGTCTGCATACCAGGTCCTGCGTGGCCACGCAGGCGCTATCAGAATCACCGAAGCTCTCTCCTGTTTGATCTTGGCAATCAAACGAGGAAGCATCGGGAATGGTGGAAACACATAAGCCATGTTGAAGACCCAAGGGGCTGTCAGAGCATCTATCAGCACCGCTCCCGGGTCCCTAGACCTGGATCCGTAACAAGGAAGCTTGGCGTTCTGGCGAGACGCCATGAGATCCAGATCTGGTTTGCCCCAACGAAGAATCAGTTGAGCAAAGACCTCCGGATGAAGTTCCCACTCCCCCGGATGAAAAGTCTGGCGACTTAGAAAATCCGCCTCCCAGTTCGCTACGCCTGGGATGTAAATCGCTGACAGGTGGCAAGAGTGAGACTCTGCCCAGCGAATTATCTTTGAGACTTCCAACATCGCTAGGGAACTTCTTGTTCCCTCTTGATGGTTGATGTAAGCCACAGTCGTGATGTTGTCCGACTGAAATCTGATGAACCTCAGAGTTGCTAACTGAGGCGAAGCTAGGAGAGCATTGAATATTGCTCTTAATTCCAGAATATTTATTGGGAGGAGTTTCTCCTCCTGAGTCCATAATCCCTGAGCTTTCAGGGAGTTCCAGACTGCGCCCCAGCCTAGAAGGCTGGCGTCTGTTGTTACAATCGTCCAATCTGGCCTGCGAAAGGTCATCTCCTTGGACAGATGTGGCCGAGAGAGCCACCATAGAAGAGAATCTCTGGTCTCTTGATCCAGACTTAGTAGGGGGGACAAATCTGAGTAATCCCCGTTCCACTGACTTAGCATGAACAATTGCAGCAGTCTGAGATGCAGGCGCGCAAATGGTACTATGTCCATTGCCGCTACCATTAAGCCGATTACTTCCATGCACTGAGCTACTGACGGGTGTGGAATGGAATGAAGGACACGGCAAGCATTTAGAAGTTTTGATAACCTGGCCTCTGTCAGGTAAATTTTCATCTCTACAGAATCTATAAGAGTCCCTAGAAAGGGAACTCTTGTAAGTGGTAATAGAGAACTCTTTTCCACGTTCACCTTCCACCCATGCGACCTCAGAAATGCCAGAACTATCTCTGTATGAGACTTGGCAGTTTGAAAACTTGACGCTTGTATCAGAATGTCGTCTAGGTACGGAGTCACCGCTATGCCTCGCGGTCTTAGTACCGCCAGAAGTGAGCCCAGAACTTTTGTAAAGATTCTTGGAGCCGTAGCTAATCCGAAGGGAAGAGCTACAAACTGGTAATGCCTGTCTAGGAAAGCAAATCTTAGGTACCGATAATGATCCTTGTGAATCGGTATGTGAAGGTAGGCATCCTTTAAATCCACTGTGGTCATGTACTGACCCTCTTGGATCATGGGAAGGATGGTTCGAATAGTTTCCATTTTGAATGATGGAACTCTTAGAAATTTGTTTAGGATTTTTAAGTCCAAGATTGGTCTGAAGGTTCCCTCTTTCTTGGGAACCACAAATAGATTTGAATAGAATCCCTGCCCGTGTTCCGTCCGCGGAACTGGGTGGATCACCCCCATTAGTAAAAGGTCTTGTACACAGCGTAGAAACGTCTCTTTCTTTATTTGGTTTGCTGATAACCTTGAAAGATGAAATCTCCCTCGTGGAGGAGAAGTTTTGAAGTCCAGGAGATATCCCTGAGATATGATCTCCAACGCCCAGGGATCCTGGACATCTCTTGCCCAAGCCTGGGCGAAGAGAGAAAGTCTGCCCCCCACTAGATCTGTTTCCGGATAGGGGGCCCTCTCTTCATGCTGTCTTTGGGGCAGCAGCAGGTTTCTTGGCCTGCTTGCCCTTGTTCCAGGACTGGTTAACTTTCCAGCCCTGCCTGTAACGAGCAACAGCTCCTTCCTGTTTTGGAGCGGAGGAAGTTGATGCTGCTCCAGCCTTGAAGTTATGAAAGGCACGAAAATTAGACTGTTTGGCCTTTGATTTGGCCCTGTCCTGAGGTAGAGCATGGCCCTTACCTCCCGTAATGTCAGCTATAATTTCTTTCAAGCCGGGCCCGAATAAGGTCTGCCCTTTGAAAGGAATATTAAGCAATTTAGATTTAGAAGTCACGTCAGCTGACCAGGATTTAAGCCATAGCGCTCTGTGCGCTTGGATGGCGAATCCGGAGTTCTTAGCCGTAAGTTTGGTTAAATGTACGACGGCATCAGAAACAAATGCGTTAGCTAGCTTAAGTGCTTTAAGCTTGTTCATAATTTCATCCAATGGAGCTGTGCGAATCGCCTCTTCCAGAGACTCAAACCAGAATGCCGCCGCAGCAGTGACAGGCGCAATGCATGCAAGGGGCTGTAAGTTAAAACCTTGTTGAACAAACATTTTCTTAAGGTAACCCTCTAATTTCTTATCCATTGGATCTGAAAAGGCACAACTATCCTCCACCGGGATAGTGGTACGCTTAGCTAAAGTAGAAACTGCTCCCTCCACCTTAGGGACCGTCTGCCATAAGTCTCGTGTGGTGGCGTCTATAGGAAACATTTTCCTAAATATGGGAGGAGGGGAAAAGGGCACACCAGGTCTATCCCACTCCTTGCTAATAATCTCTGTAAGCCTTTTAGGTATAGGAAACACGTCAGTACACACCGGTACCACATAGTATCTATCCAACCTACATAATTTTTCTGGAATTGCAACCGTGTTACAATCATTCAGAGCCGCTAATACCTCCCCTAGCAATATGCGGAGGTTCTCAAGCTTAAATTTAAAATTAGAAATCTCTGAATCCAGTCTCCCTGGATCAGATCCGTCACCCACAGAATGAAGCTCTCCGTCTTCACGTTCTGCAAACGGTGACGCAGTATCTGACATGGCTCTCACCTCATCCGCGCGCTCTGTCCTTAACCCAGAGCTATCGCGCTTGCCTCTTAATTCTGGCAATTTAGATAATACTTCTGTCATAACAGTAGCCATGTCTTGCAAAGTGATTTGTAAGGGCCTCCCTGATGTACTTGGCGCCACAAAATCACGCACCTCCTGAGCGGGAGGCGAAGGTACTGACACGTGAGGAGAGTTAGTCGGCATAACTTCCCCCTCGTTGTCTGGTGATAATTTCTTTACATGTAAAGATTGACTTTTATTTAAAGTAGCATCAATGCAATTAGTACATAAATTTCTATTGGGCTCCACATTGGCCTTTAAAGATAGTGAACAAAGAGATTTATCTGTGTCAGACATGTTTAAACAGACTAGCAATGAGACTAGCAAGCTTGGAAATACTTTTCTAAATAAATTTACAAGCAATATAAAAAACGCTACTGTGCCTTTAAGAAGCACAAAAAGATGTCACAGTTGAAATAACAATGAACCAAAACAGTTATAGCAACCAATTTTTCACAGTAAATGTATTAAGTTAGCAAAGGATTGCACCCACCAGCAAATGGATGATTAACCCCTTAATACCCAAAAACGGATTAATAATTTAATAATTAACGTTTTTCTCACAGTCAAAACACACTGTCACAGGTCTGCTGTGACTGATTACCTCCCTCAAAATGAATTTTGAAGACCCCTGAGCTCTCTAGAGACGATCTGGATCATGGAGGATGAAGTAGACAGATTGTGACTGAATTTTTACTGCGCAAAAAAAGCGCTAAAATAGGCCCCTCCCACTCATATTACAACAGTGGGGAAGCTCAGAAAACTGTTTCTATGCAGAAAACAAAGATGGCCATGTGGTAAAAATCATGCCCCAATAAGTTTTATCACCAAGTACCTCACAAAAAACGATTAACATGCCAGTAAAAGTTTTAAACATATATTTGAAAAGTTATGAATTGTTATTAATAAGCCTGCTACCAGTCGCTTTTACTGCAGTTAAGACTCATACATTATTTCAATATTAACAGTATTTTCAGAGTCAATTCCATTCCTTAGAAAAATACATTCAGTGTACACACACTCATCAGCCTAATACCAGTCGCTATCACTGCATTTAAGGCTGAACTTACTTTACATTGGTATCAGCAGTATTTTCTCAGTCAATTCCATTCCTCAGAAAAATAATTACTGCACATACCTCATTTGCAGGGGGGCCCTGCATGCTATTCCCCTTCTCTGAAGTTACCTCACTCCTCAGATGAGAACAGCCAGTGGATCTTAGTTACGTCTGCTAAGATCATAGAAAACGCAGGCAGATTCTTCTTCTAATGCTGCCTGAGAATAAACAGCACACTCCGGTGCCATTTAAAATAACAAACTTTTGATTGTAGAAATAAACTAAGTTAAAAAACACCACAGACCTCTCACAGCGACCTATCTAGTTAGGCTGCAAGAGAATGACTGAATATGACATGTGAGGGGAGGAGCTATGTAGCAAGCTCTGCTGGGTGATCCTCTTGCAGCTTCCTGTTGGGAAGAGATATATTCCATAAGTAATGGATGACCCGTGGACTGACTACACTTAACAAGAGAAATTTGTGTTAAAAACGGACAATGCATTTTGTGAGCGTAGATGGACTAGTGATAAAATTGATAGCCTTAACTACTAATCATACCATTGGGGTAGCTCATAACGTCTAAATGAGAATTGTTAGGGGACCAGCCATCTCAATAGTAAAGTTAGGTGCAATCTACTGTCCTATAATTAGATGGCTTTAGGATCACGCCGTCCCGGCCGCAGACAGCGAGACCCCAAGACATCACTACAGCAAGGAATAAATGATTTGCACTACTAGAATAGCTGGAAACATCAAAATAGGGTAGTACTAAAGCGAAATTATTGCTTCTGAACAGGTAAAATTTTACGTGGTTATCGTGTGAATAATATGCGGATAAGTGGGAGTTAAGTACACATCTCCTAAATTAAGCAAGTAGCTAGCATACATGAAAGTAACAAGAACCAGGGGATTACATAGGTATAGGAAACCTGCAATTCGTTACTACAGCTCTTGTCATAATCTAATAGCTAGAAAAAAACAATGTAAATTTGGGTAAGTGCAGTCAATTATATGCATAACTGGTTATGAATACATATTGTCTTTTCCCTCTATTTTATCTTCTTTTTTGTCTTGTGCTGTTAAATAGTTATTAGCAAGAAAAAAAACAAAACCCAAAAAAACTAAACTAAAAAACTATATCAAGCTAAATTTCCATGCATATGGTAAAAAGTCTAAATGGCTATGAATGTTCAAAGAGGCAGAGAATTTGCGAGGAGTTCACTGCTCATATCCCTAGTCCATATCAACACAGTGTCTTAGCCCACACCGGGCCTTAGTATCGGAATATGAGCCTTGGGGTGTAAAGGGCCATAATATATGCATGAGCAAACCTGTCTATGTGTCTGGACCTCTCTCCTCACATCGAGCAATCCCACACTGAAGTTCTCCTGCCGGTTAGTTTCTATGCTGCACAGCTCTGCAGCTAGATCGCGATCTGCGATAGACACCGGCCATGCTCCTGTCGTTACCTGTTTAGGCATCTGAAAGACTCTCAGTGGGTTATTATGCAGAACCACTTGCTCCTTCTGGTCATATCAATTCATGCGTGGCGAACATGAGTCGGTAGCTTGGCGAGATGAAGCAGTGATGTTTGTTGCGGCTAGTGTTTCAGGGCTCACGGTGTCAGCCAGCACCAACTCCCTCCCCCGGAGGAGTCCACCGGGTAGAGGTGTAGCAGGCTGTTTCATCTCCGGTAGGTTACTTTCCTTGGTAGACTCTTTACTGGACATTACCGCACTCACAATAACTGTGTTGTTCTGTTGAGCCGTATCACCTTCATTTCTCCAGGCTGTATCTACTTCTCTCCCAAGCCGTGTAAAGTGATTATTTAAGAGTTGTGCAATCTGTTCAAGTAGGGCAGCTCCCCCAAGCTCCATCAGGAATAATTGGATTATGAATCCCCGTCAAATGTAGGTAGGAGTAGTATTTGTGTCGCAGTGACTAGTGAGGCAGCACTGCTTCTTAACTACAGGCCCCAGAGGGTACCCGCCGGGGGGTCTAAATGATGGCAACAGTCCTCAGTGTAACTTGGAAGCCCGGGTAGATTTATAAAAATCTGCAGCCACGAGGTTGGAAAGATGGCCGCCGCTTATGCTAAATCAGAAAAGAGCCCCGTTCCAATTTCAAAAAAGTGTCATCTGAAGGCAAATTTGGCTTTCGCTAACTGTTAGATAGGAGTCCAAGGTTTGCTCAAAGGATTTCTCAGGGTTGAATCCTGTGCTAATCAATATGTAAAGTATTATATAATATTATCAGGATCAGAGCAGCAAGATTATGCGACCATTCTCGTGGGCTCCGGACTCCGCCCCCCCGCAGACCAAGATTTTAACCATAAGGCTCTGCGCGCTAAAATAGAAAATCCTGAATTCTTAGCGACCAATTTGGCTATCTGAAAGGCGGCATACGTAATAAAAGAATTAGCCAACTTAAGGGCCTTAATTATATCCATTATTACTTCTAAAGGAGTCTCAGTCTTCAGAGACTCTTCTAGGGCGTCAAACCAAAAGGCAGCCGCAGTTGTGACTGTTACAATGCAGGTCGTTAGTTGTAATAGAAACCCATGATGAACAGGTAGCTTTTTTAGAAGACCCTCCAACTTTTATCCATAGGGTCTTTGAAAGCACAACCGTCCTCAATAGGGATAGTCGTTGTCACGCTCGGCTGCTGGGAAGCTCTGCAGTCCTCTCTGTGTGCTTGATTGACAGGTGTCTGAGCCACCCCTTCCTGATGATGTCACAACCAGGCTTTTTATTCCGGGCTTCCTGTTTCTCCAGTACCCGTTTGTTTAACTTTGTGGCTTCTGTTAGGAATTCGCAGTGGAATCTCTCTAACTGCTGCTTTTCTGTTGCCAATCTCTTCAAGGACTGACTATGCTGGATTAACCTTCAACCTCCTGATTACCTGTCTCCAAACAATGCAAGTACTGTTTGTTTTGTGAAACTTTCAAACTGCCTGTTTACCTGCTGCAAATTCTGACTACTCTGTGTACTGCCAAACTATTCAAATACTGTTATTTCTGTGAAACCTTCAATCTGCATGTTTACCTGTTTCCAAACTCTGCAAATACAATTATTCAGTGTAAACCTTCAAACTGCTTGATATCCTGTTGCCAATCTCAACAAGTACTGATTAATCTGTGTTAACCTTCAAACTACCAGATTACCTGTTGCTATCTCTGCAAGTTCTGACTACACAGTGTTAACCCTCAAACTGCCTGATTACCTGTTGCATACTCTGCAAAGACTGTCTACACAGTGTTAACCCTCAGACTGCCTGATAACAAATTACCTACTCCTGCATTATTAACTGTTTCCTGTTTTACCCTTCTTCTATCTGAGTATAAGTGGACTATCCCTGCTCTCCTGATTCTGTGGAAGACATTTCCTGAAACCAGTTCCTTATTCATAAGTCTATCTGGCTGATATCTTGAATTACTTTGGCACAGGCTAACCCTGCTCCATATCGTGAGTACTTTGTTTTTTGGAGGTTGTCGTGGGGTCACGTCCTGGATTAAACTCAGAGTGCAAGGGTGTTGTTTAAGTTCGCCCTAGCATTTGGGTCTTCTTCTGGACATTTCCTAACCTGACAGTTGTACGCTTAGCCAGGGTAGAGATAGCTCCCTCCACCTTAGGGATCGTTTGCCAAGAGTCCCAAACGGTGTCAGCTATAGGGTACATCTTCTTAAAAATAGGGGAAGGGGAGAACGGGATACCCGGTCTTTCCCATTCCCTTGTAACAATCTCCGAAATTCTATTGGGAACCGGAAAAACATCTGAATAAGAAGGAACCTCTCAGTATTTGTCCATTTTACATAATTTCTCTGGTGGGACCACAATAGAGTCGCAGTCATCCAGAGTCATCAAAACCTCTCGCAGAAGAAGGCGTAGGTGTTCAAGTTTAAATCTGAAGGACATGACTTCTGACTCTGTCGGTTCTAAAGCACTTCCTGAGTCACACAATTCCCCCTCAGACAGGGCCTCCCTACTCCCCAATTCAGAGCCCTGGGAAGGTATATCAGAGATAGCCATTAAAGCATCAGAAGTCGCAGGGACCGCATGGGTCTCTGTCCTATTGCGTTTGCCCTGTAAAACCTGCAACTTAGATAAAACTTTTGTAAGAGTGGAGGACATAACTGCAGCCATATCCTGCAGAGTGAATGAAGTGGACGCAGTTGAAGAACATGGTGTCGCTTGAGTGGGTGTTAAAGGCTGTGACGCTTGGGTAGAAAGTTGCGGCATACCCTGAGTCTCATCAGTCTGAGAAACATCCTTAGGTATATCCTTGTTAAGGAAAATTTGCTCTCTACAATGCAATGCTCTCTAAGTGCATGAGGGACAAAAAGTGGGGTTCCACATTGGCATTTAAACACATGGAACAAGTACTGGCATTAAGATCATCCATAGTGAAAAACAAAATGGTATTCAGATATGTAATATACCTTTAACAAAAACTGTTGCAAAACAAAAACGGCTGTGCCTTTAATAAAAATAAAAACATTTTTGTTCAGTACACTGTACAAAAACCTTTTACAACCGTGGCTTTGGAAGATACCATGTTTTATGTATCTCCAAAAAGTAAACTAAATTTGAATATTAACTGCACACTTTTAAAATAAAATAAAATCGCCTCACCACAGCTCTGCTGTTGCGCCTACCTGCTCCCTATGACCCAGAGACAAAACGAGTACCCGGGCAGCAGAGTGTCTAAACCGCCGGTGATCTACCACCCACGCGGTCCAGACAAGCACCAAATTCAACAATCTCTCTGACTCCCAGGAAGACACTGTGCGGCTTCACGCAGCATGCGAAAGAGTGCCCCGCCCATCGTGGGCGTACCAAATCCAAAAACTCCCGGGTGGCTCAGTACTTCAATAACAAAACAAAATGGAACCGCCGGGAGAAATGTCGCACCTAACACAAGTGTCTACTATAACAGAAGCCAGTTCCCCATAAAAATAAAAAACTCCCCGGTCTGCGTTGTAACAGACAATTGCTGGGAGAAAAACTAGAGCAGAGTTATCGATTGTTAGAAAAAAAATCCCCAGCGTCAGCCCAAACATAAGGAGGTTAAATATAGTCCCTTTCTTACTAAAAAAACACCCCAGATGACATTATGCCCCAATGATATGAGAGCAGCCCCCCAGAACCATATAAGGTTACAGAAATAGGGTAAAAGAGCCAGCTCATAGAGGAAAAATGACAGCCCTTTCTGAGTTACTAAGTGTCACAGAAAGCGGTAGACTGCACATACCTCAATGCTGAGGAACAGCATAGTTCGTCCCACACTGCCAGAGGTCCTCCTTCTCCTCCAGGAATCTGTGGGAACAAACTGGGCCTTAGATAAAATCTGCTAAGACCATATTCAGCAGGGCAGCACACAGTCTGGGAGTCACAGAGAACACATACTTGAATCTGTACAGATCCCATTGCTATACCCTTGAGCAAAAATAGTACACACTGGCACCATTTAAAAATAATAAACTCTTGATTGAAGAATCTAAACTAACACCTCACTTTACCTCTTCCTATCACTAACACAGGCAAAGAGAATGACTGGGGTGGGCGGTAATGGAGGAGCTATATATACAGCTCTGCTGTGGTGATCTTTGCCTCCTCCTGCTGACCAGGAGGCGTAATCCCATAAGTAAGGATGAAATCCGTGGACTCGTCATATCTTGTAAAAGAAATATAGCTTTTATCAGGAAATTACATCCTGAGCAGTCAACTGTAAGAACATGTATTTATAAATGTTCTTTATTTTAAACAAGAAATTCAGCTCCTATACCTTAGGAGTATTGTCCGATTCAGCAGACAAGGAGACACTCCTTTCCCATTCAAAGGATTCTTAAGAAGAAAATATCCACAGGGAAATCTATTCCTGACGTAGTGCCAAATCAGAGTTCTGAGGCACAAGGAAATGAAAGAATCACCTCATATAAGTATAAAAGTAATTCAACAGCACGTCAATCACAAAACTATAAAAAGGTTTGAAAAAGAGCTGCATATACAAAAGGTATAAAAAGATAGCACCTCAAAAGATAGAAGGAGCTAAACTATAATTAGGTTGTCACTAAATGGTGCAAAATACAATAAAAACACACAAGATGAATCAGGAGAATATGTATCCTGAAAAAAAAACTGCATGTACATACATTCCACCTGAAACTTCAGAAAAAAAGAGATGGACTCTTAATTCCTAAAAAGCATGATTAGCATTAGATGCTACCAGATGATAGAAATATAATAATCAGGATATACAACATGAAAACAACCCCTGCAAAGATACAAGTTTATTGTAAAAAAACAGAATTTATGTTTACCTGATAAATTACTTTCTCCAACGGTGTGTCCGGTCCACGGCGTCATCCTTACTTGTGGGATATTCTCTTCCCCAACAGGAAATGGCAAAGAGCCCAGCAAAGCTGGTCACATGATCCCTCCTAGGCTCCGCCTACCCCAGTCATTCGACCGACGTTAAGGAGGAATATTTGCATAGGAGAAACCATATGGTACCGTGGTGACTGTAGTTAAAGAAAATAAATTATCAGACCTGATTAAAAAAAAACCAGGGCGGGCCGTGGACCGGACACACCGTTGGAGAAAGTAATTTATCAGGTAAACATAAATTCTGTTTTCTCCAACATAGGTGTGTCCGGTCCACGGCGTCATCCTTACTTGTGGGAACCAATACCAAAGCTTTAGGACACGGATGAAGGGAGGGAGCAAATCAGGTCACCTAAATGGAAGGCACCACGGTTTGCAAAACCTTTCTCCCAAAAATAGCCTCAGAAGAAGCAAAAGTATCAAACTTGTAAAATTTGGTAAAAGTGTGCAGTGAAGACCAAGTCGCTGCCCTACATATCTGATCAACAGAAGCCTCGTTCTTGAAGGCCCATGTGGAAGCCACAGCCCAAGTGGAATGAGCCGTGATTCTTTCGGGAGGCTGCCGTCCGGCAGTCTCGTAAGCCAATCTGATGATGCTTTTAATCCAAAAAGAGAGAGAGGTAGAAGTTGCTTTTTGACCTCTCCTGTTACCGGAATAAACAACAAACAAGGAAGATGTTTGTCTAAAATCCTTTGTAGCATCTAAATAGAATTTTAGAGCGCGAACAACATCCAAATTGTGCAACAAACGTTCCTTCTTTGAAACTGGTTTCGGACACAGAGAAGGTACGATAATCTCCTGGTTAATGTTTTTGTTAGAAACAACTTTTGGAAGAAACCCAGGTTTAGTACGTAAAACCACCTTATCTGCATGGAACACCAGATAAGGAGGAGAACACTGCAGAGCAGATAATTCTGAAACTCTTCTAGCAGAAGAAATTGCAACTAAAAACAAAACTTTCCAAGATAATAACTTAATATCAACGGAATGTAAGGGTTCAAACGGAACCCCCTGAAGAACTGAAAGAACTAAATTGAGACTCCAAGGAGGAGTCAAAGGTTTGTAAACAGGCTTAATTCTAACCAGAGCCTGAACAAAGGCTTGAACATCTGGCACAGCTGCCAGCTTTTTGTGAAGTAACACAGACAAGGCAGAAATCTGTCCCTTCAGGGAACTTGCAGATAATCCTTTTTCCAATCCTTCTTGAAGGAAGGAAAGAATCTTAGGAATCTTAACCTTGTCCCAAGGGAATCCTTTAGATTCACACCAACAGATATATTTTTTCCAAATTTTGTGGTAAATCTTTCTAGTTACAGGCTTTCTGGCCTGAACAAGAGTATCGATAACAGAATCTGAGAACCCTCGCTTCGATAAGATCAAGCGTTCAATCTCCAAGCAGTCAGCTGGAGTGAAACCAGGTTCGGATGTTCGAACGGACCCTGAACAAGAAGGTCTCGTCTCAAAGGTAGCTTCCAAGGTGGAGCCGATGACATATTCACCAGATCTGCATACCAAGTCCTGCGTGGCCACGCAGGAGCTATCAAGATCACCGACGCCCTCTCCTGATTGATCCTGGCTACCAGCCTGGGGATGAGAGGAAACGGCGGGAACACATAAGCTAGTTTGAAGGTCCAAGGTGCTACTAGTGCATCCACTAGAGCCGCCTTGGGATCCCTGGATCTGGACCCGTAGCAAGGAACTTTGAAGTTCTGACGAGAGGCCATCAGATCCATGTCTGGAATGCCCCACAGCTGAGTGACTTGGGCAAAGATTTCCGGATGGAGTTCCCACTCCCCCGGATGCAATGTCTGACGACTCAGAAAATCCGCTTCCCAATTTTCCACTCCTGGGATGTGGATAGCGGACAGGTGGCAGGAGTGAGACTCCGCCCATAGAATGATTTTGGTCACTTCTTCCATCGCTAGGGAACTCCTTGTTCCCCCCTGATGGTTGATGTACGCAACAGTTGTCATGTTGTCTGATTGAAACCGTATGAACTTGGCCCTCGCTAGCTGAGGCCAAGCCTTGAGAGCATTGAATATCGCTCTCAGTTCCAGAATATTTATCGGTAGAAGAGATTCTTCCCGAGACCAAAGACCCTGAGCTTTCAGGGATCCCCAGACCGCGCCCCAGCCCATCAGACTGGCGTCGGTCGTGACAATGACCCACTCTGGTCTGCGGAATGTCATCCCTTGTGACAGGTTGTCCAGGGACAGCCACCAACGGAGTGAGTCTCTGGTCCTCTGATTTACTTGTATCTTCGGAGACAAGTCTGTATAATCCCCATTCCACTGACTGAGCATGCACAGTTGTAATGGTCTTAGATGAATGCGCGCAAAAGGAACTATGTCCATTGCCGCTACCATCAACCCGATCACTTCCATGCACTGAGCTATGGAAGGAAGAGGAACGGAATGAAGTATCCGACAAGAGTCTAGAAGCTTTGTTTTTCTGGCCTCTGTCAGAAATATCCTCATTTCTAAGGAGTCTATTATTGTTCCCAAGAAGGGAACCCTTGTTGACGGAGATAGAGAACTCTTTTCCACGTTCACTTTCCATCCGTAAGATTTGAGAAAGGCCAGGACTATGTCCGTGTGAGCCTTTGCTTGAGGAAGGGACGACGCTTGAATCAGAATGTCGTCCAAGTAAGGTACTACAGCAATGCCCCTTGGTCTTAGCACAGCTAGAAGGGACCCTAGTACCTTTGTGAAAATCCTTGGAGCAGTGGCTAAACCGAAAGGAAGCGCCACAAACTGGTAATGCTTGTCCAGGAATGCGAACCTTAGGAACCGATGATGTTCCTTGTGGATAGGAATATGTAGATACGCATCCTTTAAATCCACCGTGGTCATGAATTGACCTTCCTGGATGGAAGGAAGAATAGTTCGAATGGTTTCCATCTTGAACGATGGAACCTTGAGAAACTTGTTTAAGATCTTGAGATCTAAGATTGGTCTGAACGTTCCCTCTTTTTTGGGAACTATGAACAGATTGGAGTAGAACCCCATCCCTTGTTCTCTTAATGGAACAGGATGAATCACTCCCATTTTTAACAGGTCTTCTACACAATGTAAGAATGCCTGTCTTTTTATGTGGTCTGAAGACAACTGAGACCTGTGGAACCTCCCCCTTGGGGGAAGCCCCTTGAATTCCAGAAGATAACCTTGGGAGACTATTTCTAGCGCCCAAGGATCCAGAACATCTCTTGCCCAAGCCTGAGCGAAGAGAGAGAGTCTGCCCCCCACCAGATCCGGTCCCGGATCGGGGGCCAACATTTCATGCTGTCTTGGTAGCAGTGGCAGGTTTCTTGGCCTGCTTTCCCTTGTTCCAGCCTTGCATTGGTCTCCAAGCTGGCTTGGCTTGAGAAGTATTACCCTCTTGCTTAGAGGACGTAGCACTTTGGGCTGGTCCGTTTCTACGAAAGGGACGAAAATTAGGTTTATTTTTTTCCTTGAAAGGCCGATCCTGAGGAAGGGCGTGGCCCTTACCCCCAGTGATATCAGAGATAATCTCTTTCAAGTCAGGGCCAAACAGCGTTTTCCCCTTGAAAGGAATGTTAAGTAGCTTGTTCTTGGAAGACGCATCAGCCGACCAAGATTTCAACCAAAGCGCTCTGCGCGCCACAATAGCAAACCCAGAATTCTTAGCCGCTAACCTAGCCAATTGCAAAGTGGCGTCTAGGGTAAAAGAATTAGCCAATTTGAGAGCATTGATTCTGTCCATAATCTCCTCATAAGGAGGAGAATCACTATCGACCGCCTTTATCAGCTCATCGAACCAGAAACATGCGGCTGTAGCGACAGGGACAACGCATGAAATTGGTTGTAGAAGGTAACCCTGCTGAACAAACATCTTTTTAAGCAAACCTTCTAATTTTTTATCCATAGGATCTTTGAAAGCACAACTATCCTCTATGGGTATAGTGGTGCGTTTGTTTAAAGTGGAAACCGCTCCCTCGACCTTGGGGACTGTCTGCCATAAGTCCTTTCTGGGGTCGACCATAGGAAACAATTTTTTAAATATGGGGGGAGGGACGAAAGGAATACCGGGCCTTTCCCATTCTTTATTAACAATGTCCGCCACCCGCTTGGGTATAGGAAAAGCTTCTGGGAGCCCCGGCGCCTCTAGGAACTTGTCCATTTTACATAGTTTCTCTGGGATGACCAACTTGTCACAATCATCCAGAGTGGATAATACCTCCTTAAGCAGAATGCGGAGATGTTCCAACTTAAATTTAAATGTAATCACATCAGGTTCAGCTTGTTGAGAAATGTTCCCTGAATCAGTAATTTCTCCCTCAGACAAAACCTCCCTGGCCCCCTCAGACTGGGTTAGGGGCCCTTCAGAAACATTATTATCAGCGTCGTCATGCTCTTCAGTATCTAAAACAGAGCAGTCGCGCTTACGCTGATAAGTGTTCATTTTGGCTAAAATGTTTTTGACAGAATTATCCATTACAGCCGTTAATTGTTGCATAGTAAGGAGTATTGGCGCGCTAGATGTACTAGGGGCCTCCTGAGTGGGCAAGACTCGTGTAGACGAAGGAGGGAATGATGCAGTACCATGCTTACTCCCCTCACTTGAGGAATCATCTTGGGCATCATTGTCATTGTCACATAAATCACATTTATTTAAATGAATAGGAAGTCTGGCTTCCCCACATTCAGAACACAGTCTATCTGGTAGTTCAGACATGTTAAACAGGCATAAACTTGATAACAAAGTACAAAAAACGTTTTAAAATAAAACCGTTACTGTCACTTTAAATTTTAAACTGAACACACTTTATTACTGCAATTGCGAAAAAACATGAAGGAATTGTTCAAAATTCACCAAATTTTCACCACAGTGTCTTAAAGCCTTAAAAGTATTGCACACCAAATTTGGAAGCTTTAACCCTTAAAATAACGGAACCGGAGCCGTTTTGAACTTTAACCCCTTTACAGTCCCTGGTATCTGCTTTGCTGAGACCCAACCAAGCCCAAAGGGGAATACGATACCAAATGACGCCTTCAGAAAGTCTTTTCTAAGTATCAGAGCTCCTCTCACATGCGACTGCATGCCATGCCTCTCAAAAACAAGTGCGCAACACCGGCGCGAAAATGAGGCTCTGCCTATGCTTTGGGAAAGCCCCTAAAGAATAAGGTGTCTAAAACAGTGCCTGCCAATATTATTATATCAAAATACCCAAATAAAATGATTCCTCAAGGCTAAATATGTGTTAATAATGAATCGATTTAGCCCAGAAAAAGTCTACAGTCTTAATAAGCCCTTGTGAAGCCCTTATTTACGATCGTAATAAACATGGCTTACCGGATCCCATAGGGAAAATGACAGCTTCCAGCATTACATCGTCTTGTTAGAATGTGTCATACCTCAAGCAGCAAGAGACTGCTCACTGTTCCCCCAACTGAAGTTAATTGCTCTCAACAGTCCTGTGTGGAACAGCCATGGATTTTAGTGACGGCTGCTAAAATCATTTTCCTCATACAAACAGAAATCTTCATCTCTTTTCTGTTTCTGAGTAAATAGTACATACCAGCACTATTTCAAAATAACAAACTCTTGATTGAATAATAAAAACTACAGTTAAACACTAAAAAACTCTAAGCCATCTCCGTGGAGATGTTGCCTGTACAACGGCAAAGAGAATGACTGGGGTAGGCGGAGCCTAGGAGGGATCATGTGACCAGCTTTGCTGGGCTCTTTGCCATTTCCTGTTGGGGAAGAGAATATCCCACAAGTAAGGATGACGCCGTGGACCGGACACACCTATGTTGGAGAAAACAGAATTTATGCTTACCTGATAAATTTCTCTCTCTTGTGATGTATCGAGTCCACGGATTCATCCATACTTGTGGGATATTCTCCTTCCCAACAGGAAGTGGCAGAGAGAGCACCCAAAGCAGAGCTGTCTATATAGCTCCTCCCTTAGCTCCACCCCCCAGTCACTCGACTGAAGGCTAGGAAGAAAAAGGAGAAACTATAGGGTGCAGTGATGACTGAAGTTTTTTAAAGAAAAATATACTACCTGTCTTAAATAGACAGGGCGGGCCGTGGACTCGATACATCACAAGAGAAAGAAATTTATCAGGTAAGCATAAATTCTGTTTTCTCTTGTAAGATGTATCGAGTCCACGGATTCATCCATAATTGTGGGATACCAATACCAAAGCTTTAAGACACTGATGAAGGGAGGGACAAGACAGGCACCTTAAATGGAAGGCACCACTGCTTGTAGAACCTTTCTCCCAAAAATAGCCTCCGAAGAAGCAAAAGTATCAAATTTGGAAAATTTGGAAAAAGTATGAAGCGAAGACCAAGTCGCCGCCTTACAAATCTGTTCAACAGAAGCCTCATTTTTAAAAGCCCATGTGGAAGCCACTGCTCTAGTAGAATGAGCAGTAATTCTTTCAGGAGGCTGCTGGCCAGCAGTCTCATAAGCCAATCGGATGATGCTTTTCAACCAAAAGGAAAGAGAGGTAGTCGTAGCCTTTTGACATTTCCGTTTACCAGAATAAACAACAATGAAGATGTTTGACGGAAATCTTTAGTTGCTTGTAAGTAGAACTTTAAAGCACGAACCACATCAAGATTGTGCAACAGACGTTCCTTCTTTGATGAAAGATTAGGACACAGTGAAGGAACAACAATCTCCTGATTGATATTCCTATTAGAAACAACCTTAGGAAGAAACCCAGGTTTGGTACGCTAAACCACCTTATCTGCATGGAAAACAAGGTAAGGTGAATCACACTGTAAAGCAGATAACTCAGAAATTCTTCGAGCCGAAGAGATAGCTACTAAAAACAAAACTTTCCAAGATAGAAACTTAATATCTATGGAATGCATAGGTTCAAACGGAACCCCTTGAAGAACTTAAGAACTAAGTTTAAGCTCCATGGCGGGGCAACAGGTTTAAATACAGGCTTGATCCTAACCAAGGCCTGACTAAAGGCTTGAACGCCTGGGACATCTGCCAGACGTTTGTGTAAAAGAATAGACAAAGCCGATATTTGTCCCTTTAAGGAACTAGCTGATAATCCCTTCTCCAATCCATCTTGGAGAAAGGACAATATTCTAGGAATCCTAATCTTACTCCATGAGTAACCCTTGGATTCACACCAATAAAAATATTTGCGCCAAATCTTATGATAGATCTTCCTGGTGATAGGCTTTCTAGCTTGAATCAGGGTATCAATGACTGACTCAGAGAAACCACGCTTTGATAGAATCAGGCGTTCAATCTCCAAGCAGTCAGACGCAGAGAAATTAGGTGAATGGACCTTGGATTAGAAGGTCCTGCCTCATTGGCAGAGTCCACGGTGGAACTGATGACATGTCCACTAGGTCTGCATACCAAGTCCTGCGTGGCCACGCAGGTGCTATTAGAATCACAGAAGCTCTCTCCTGCTTGACTCTGGCAACCAGACGTGGGAGGAGAGGAAACGGTGGAAATACATAGGCCAGATTGAAGGACCAGGGCACTGCTAGAGCATCTATCAGTACCGTCTGGGGATCCCGGGACCTGGACCCGTAACAAGGAAGTTTGGCATTCTGACGGGACGCCATCAGATCCAATTCTGGTGTGCCCCATAGCTGAGTCAGCTGGGCAAATACCTCCGGATGGAGCTCCCACTCCCCTGGATGAAAAGTCTGACGACTTAGGAAATCCGCCTCCCAGTTCTCTACTCCTGGGATATGGATTGCTGAGAGATGGCAAGAGTGATCCTCCGCCCATCGGATTATTTTGGTTAACTCCATCATCGCTAGAGAACTCTGTGTTCCTCCTTGATGATTGATATAAGCTACAGCCGTGATGTTGTCCGACTGAAATCTGATGAATTTGGCCACAGCAAGCTGGGGCCACGCCTGAAGCGCATTGAATTGACCCTCCTGGATCAGAGGTAGAATAGTCCGAATAGTCTCCATCTTGAATGATGGTACTCTGAGGAACTTGTTTAGAATTTTGAGATCCAAGATTGGTCTGAAAGTTCCCTCTTTTTTGGGAACCACAAACAGGTTTGAGTAAAACCCTAGCCCTTGTTCCGCTTTTGGAACTGGGCGGATCACTCCCATGGTATGTAGGTCTTCTACACAGCGTAAGAACGCCTCTCTCTTTGTCTGGTTTGCAGACAATAGAGAAGTGTGAAACCTCCCCCTTGGGGGAGAGTCTTTGAAGTCCAGAAGATATCCCTGGGACACAATTTCTAAAGCCCAGGAATTGTGGACATCTCTTGCCCAAGCCTGAGCGAAGAGAGAGAGTCTGCCCCCTACTAGATCCGGTCCCGGATCGGGGGCTACCCCTTCATGCTGTCTTAGAGGCAGCTGCAGGCTTCTTGGCCTGTTTGCCCTTGTTCCAAGCCTGGTTATTCTAGCAGTTAAGCAGGCAGAGAGAATAACTGGGGGGTGGAGCTAAGGGAGGAGCTATATAGACAGCTCTGCTGTGGGTGCTCTCTCTGCCACTTCCTGTTGGGAAGGAGAATATCCCACAAGTATGGATGAATCCGTGGACTCGATACATCTTACAAGAGAAAATAGAATATCAACCAGCAGCCATCAATACAAAACACAGACAAAAACAGGATAATAAATCCTTAGAAGAAAAAATTGCAGGGACATAAGCTTATCAGAAGCAACTCAGCCCTAAAATTCCTTTGGTACATAGAAGCAGTTAACTGCCATAGAATGTATTAGAAAATACACCCAGAAGTATTCTGATGAATAAATGTCACAATAAAATTGTTGAAAATATTATAAGATTCTCCCTCTATAAAACAAGCATGCACCTGAATTTTAGGAGGCTAGGCTGAAGTTAGAGAAAAAATAAAAACACTCGCTCAGATCGCAAATACTCGATGCTATAAGATCCAAAATGGTGCAGATCCTTAACTAAAAGCTCAACCCACACGGCTAGCTACTGAGCTCCCCACAATACAAATTAACAAGCTGTGGGAAAAACATCCGCCACCTTTGGCGGTCACCTCCGGAGCGGGATGAGAATCAAATACCCGTCACAAGGAGGAGAAGTCTGACAGGCATAACATCCTGAGGACATTTGCAACAGACGCCAACTGCCATAGCATATACGGCAAACATCAGGAGCTTATTTACTGCACCATACTAATGGAAGCCTCTAATCAAAGGAGGGAATTAACAAGTACACAGAGTGCGTCTAACTATTTACTGTGCCATAATACGTTAATGGAAGCATTTAGATTTATTTATTTAATGAAATTGCATTTGCCCCTTAGATATTTTAAACATCCATTCAAACGGACTGTGTAGGGAAAAATAATAGGAATGATAGCCATCACAAAAGCTGTACCCACATCCATAAAGCCTAGGCTAGTCTGAATTTGCCCGGTAATGGAGGTGCCTTAAAGTCCCTTCACAGGCATAAAGCCTCATATCTGCTCAGCCGCAAATATCCCACGATGGATATATAAAATAAACAAATACTTTCTGAGGGCAGTAGGTATCAGGTCCCACTCTGTCCCTGATGTCCCAATCCTTCTGCCATCTAAGAAATATAAATGAAAGGACTTGCCCTCAGGAAAACTCTGCTGTGGAGCAGGCACAGCAGCTGCAGGTCTGATAGCCTCACTTGACCGCCAACTGGGACCTGTAGAAAAAGAAAGAGCAGAGTAACCAACTCTGGTTTTCTATCAAAGGGGTAGCAATAATATTAGAAACAAAGCAAAGACAACCTCGCCGCTTTCTTTCTGCTAATAGCCACCATTACTCTTACTCAAGAGATTGACGTGGACACAGCATAGCCTCAAATCCTTGCTTGCATGGAAAAGTACCAATTAAAGGATTAAATTCTTCAGACACTAACTTCGCACAACCTCCATTGACAGAGGCAAAGAGAATGACTGGGGGTTATGGGTAAGGCAGTTACACTTAACAGCTTTGCTGGGGTGCTCTTTGCCTCCTCCTGCTGACCAGGAGTTGAATATCACACTAGTAATTGGAATGATGTTGTGGGCTCTCCATGTCATAGGAAAGAAAACATAATTTATGCTTACCTGATAAATTCCTTTCTTCTGTTGTGTGATCAGTCCACGGGTCATCATTACTTCTGGGATATAACTCCTCCCCAACAGGAAATGCAAGAGGATTCACCCAGCAGAGCTGATATAGCTCCTCCCCTCTACGTCAGTCCCAGTCATTCGACCAAGAATCAACGAGAAAGGAGTAACCAAGGGTGAAGTGGTGACTGGAGTATAATTTAAAAGATATTTACCTGCCTGAAAAACAGGGCGGGCCGTGGACTGATCACACAACAGAAGAAAGGAATTTATCAGGTAAGCATAAATTATGTTTTCTTCTGTTATGTGTGATCAGTCCACGGGTCATCATTACTTCTGGGATACCAATACCAAAGCAAAAGTACACGGATGACGGGAGGGATAGGCAGGCTCATTATACAGAAGGAACCACTGCCTGAAGAACCTTTCTCCCAAAAATAGCCTCCGAAGAAGCAAAAGTGTCAAATTTGTAAAATTTGGAAAAAGTATGAAGCGAAGACCAAGTTGCAGCCTTGCAAATCTGTTCAACAGAGGCCTCATTCTTAAAGGCCCAAGTGGAAGCCACAGCTCTAGTGGAATGAGCTGTAATTCTTTCAGGAGGCTGCTGTCCAGCAGTCTCATAGGCTAAACGTATTATGTTACGAAGCCAAAAAGAGAGAGAGGTAGCAGAAGCTTTTTGACCTCTCCTCTGACCAGAATAAACGACAAACAGGGAAGAAGTTTGACGAAACTCTTTAGTTGCCTGCAAGTAGAACTTGAGGGCACGAACTACATCCAGATTGTGTAGAAGACGTTCCTTCTTTGAAGAAGGATTTGGACACAAGGATGGAACAACAATCTCTTGATTGATATTCCTGTTAGTAACTACCTTAGGTAAGAACCCAGGTTTAGTACGCAGAACTACCTTGTCTGAGTGAAAAATCAGATAAGGAGAATCACAATGTAATGCTGATAACTCAGAGACTCTTCGAGCCGAGGAAATAGCCATTAAAAACAGAACTTTCCAAGATAACAATTTTATATCAATGGAATGAAGGGGTTCAAACGGAACACCCTGTAAAACGTTAAGAACTAAGTTTAAGCTCCATGGTGGAGCAACAGCTTTAAACACAGGCTTGATCCTAGCTAAAGCCTGACAAAAGGCCTGGACGTCTGGATTTTCTGACAGACGCCTGTGTAACAAGATGGACAGAGCTGAAATCTGTCCCTTTAATGAACTAGCCGATAAACCCTTTTCTAAGCCCTCTTGTAGAAAGGACAAGATCCTAGAGATCCTAACCTTACTCCAGGAGTAACGTTTGGATTCACACCAGTATAGGTATTTACGCCATATTTTATGGTAAATCTTTCTGGTAACAGGCTTCCTAGCCTGTATCAGGGTATCAATAACCGACTCAGAAAAACCACGTTTTGATAAAATCAAGCGTTCAATTTCCAAGCAGTCAGTTTCAGAGAAGTTAGATTTTGATGTTTGAACGGACCCTGTATCAGAAGGTCCTGTCTTAGAGGTAGAGACCAAGGTGGACAGGATGACATGTCCACTAGATCTGCATACCAAGTCCTGCGTGGCCATGCAGGTGCTATTAGAATCACTGATGCTCTCTCCTGTTTGATTTTGGCAATCAATCGAGGAAGCAGCGGGAAGGGTGGAAACACATAAGCCATCCCGAAGTTCCAAGGTGCTGTCAAAGCATCTATCAGAACCGCTCCCGGATCCCTGGATCTGGACCCGTAGTGAGGAAGTTTGGCGTTCTGGCGAGACGCCATGAGATCTATCTCTGGTTTGCCCCAACGTCGAAGTATTTGGGCAAAGACCTCCGGATGAAGTTCCCACTCCCCCGGATGAAAAGTCTGGCGACTCAAGAAATCCGCCTCCCAGTTCTCCACTCCCGGGATGTGGATTGCTGACAGGTGGCAAGAGTGAGACTCTGCCCATCGAATTATCTTTGATACTTCCATCATTGCTAGGGAGCTTTTTGTCCCTCCCTGATGGTTGATGTAAGCTACAGTCGTGATATTGTCCGACTGAAACCTGATGAACCCCCAAGTTGTTAATTGGGGCCAAGCCAGAAGGGCATTGAGAACTGCTCTCAATTCCAGAATGTTTATTGGAAGGAGACTCTCCTCCTGATTCCATAATCCCTGAGCCTTCAGAGAATTCCAGACAGCGCCCCAACCTAGTAGGCTGGCGTCTGTTGTTACAATTGTCCAGTCTGGCCTGCTGAATGGCATCCCCCTGGACAGGTGTGGCCGATGAAGCCACCATAGAAGAGAATTTCTGGTCTCTTGATTCAGATTCAGAGTAGGGGACAAATCTGAGTAATCCCCATTCCACTGACTTAGCATGCATAATTGCAGCGGTCTGAGGTGTAGGCGTGCAAAAGGTACTATGTCCATTGCCGCTACCATTAAGCCGATCACCTCCATGCATTGAGCTACTGACGGGTGTTGAATGGAATGAAGGACACGGCATGCATCTTGAAGTTTTGTTAACCTGTCCTCTGTCAGGTAAATCTTCATTTCTACAGAATCTATAAGAGTCCCCAAGAATGGAACTCTTGTGAGAGGAAAAAGAGAACTCTTCTTTTCGTTCACTTTCCATCCATGCGACCTTAGAAATGCCAGAACTAACTCTGTATGAGACTTGGCAGTTTGAAAGCTTGAAGCCTGTATTAGAATGTCGTCTAGATACGGAGCTACCGAAATCCCTCGCGGTCTTAGTACCGCCAGGAGGGCACCTAGAATCTTTGTGAAGATTCTTGGGGCCGTAGCCAATCCGAATGGAAGAGCTACAAACTGGTAGTGCCTGTCTAGGAAGGCAAACCGTAGATACCGGTGATGATCTTTGTGGATCGGTATGTGAAGGTAAGCATCTTTTAAATCCACTGTGGTCATGTACTGACCCTTTTGGATCATGGGCAAGATTGTCCGAATAGTTTCCATCTTGAACGATGGAACTCTTAGGAATTTGTTTAGAATCTTTAAATCTAAGATTGGTCTGAAGGTTCCCTCTTTTTTGGGAACCACAAACAGGTTTGAGTAGAACCCTTGTCCTTGTTCCGACCGCGGAACCGGATGGATCACTCCCATTAATAACAGATCTTGTACACAGCGTAGAAACGCTTCTTTCTTTATCTGGTTTGTTGACAATCTTGACAGATGAAATCTCCCTCTTGGGGGAGATAATTTGAAGTCTAGAAGGTATCCCTGAGATATGATCTCTAGCGCCCAGGGATCCTGAACATCTCTTGCCCAGGCCTGGGCGAAGAGAGAAAGTCTGCCCCCCACTAGATCCGGTCCCGGATCGGGGGCTCTCGGTTCATGCTGTCTTTGGGGCAGCAGCAGGTTTCCTGGCCTGTTTGCCCTTGTTCCAGGACTGGTTGGGCTTCCAGCCTTGCCTGTAACGAGCAACAGCTCCTTCCTGTTTTGGTGCAGTGGAGGTTGATGCTGCTCCTGTTTTGAAATTCCGAAAGGGACGAAAATTAGACTGTCTAGCCTTAGCTTTGGCTTTGTCTTGAGGTAGGGCGTGGCCCTTACCTCCTGTAATGTCAGCGATAATTTCTTTCAAACCGGGCCCAAATAAGGACTGCCCCTTGAAAGGTATATTAAGTAATTTGGACTTAGAAGTAACATCAGCTGACCAGGATTTTAGCCACAGAGCCCTACGTGCCTGTATGGCGAATCCTGAGTTCTTAGCCGTAAGTTTGGTTAAATGTACTACGGCCTCCGAAATGAATGAATTAGCTAGTTTAAGGACTCTAAGCCTGTCCATAATGTCGTCTAGCGTATATGAACTAAGGTTCTCTTCCAGAGACTCAATCCAAAATGCTGCCGCAGCCGTAATCGGCGCGATACATGCAAGGGGTTGCAAAATAAAACCTTGTTGAACAAACATTTTCTTAAGGTAACCCTCCAATTTTTTATCCATTGGATCTGAAAAGGCACAGCTATCCTCCACCGGGATAGTGGTACGCTTAGCTAGAGTAGAAACTGCTCCCTCCACCTTAGGGACCGTTTGCCATAAGTCCCGAGTGGTGGCGTCTATTGGAAACATCTTTCTAAATATTGGAGGGGGTGAGAACGGCACACCGGGTCTATCCCACTCCTTAGTAACAATTTCAGTTAATCTCTTAGGTATAGGAAAAACGTCAGTACTCGCCGGTACCGCAAAGTATTTATCCAACCTACATAGTTTCTCTGGTATTGCAACGGTGTTACAATCATTGAGAGCTGCTAAGACCTCCCCTAGTAATACACGGAGGTTCTCCAATTTAAATTTAAAATTTGAAATATCTGAATCCAATCTGTTTGGATCAGAACCGTCACCCACAGAATGAAGCTCTCCGTCCTCATGCTCTGCAAGCTGTGACGCAGTATCAGACATGGCCCTAGTATTGTCAGCGCACTCTGTTCTCACCCCAGAGTGATCACGCTTGCCTCTTAGCTCAGGTAATTTAGACAAAACTTCAGTCATAACAGTAGCCATATCTTGTAATGTTATCTGTAATGGCCGCCCAGATGTACTAGGCGCCATAATATCACGCACCTCCCGGGCGGGAGATGCAGGTACTGCCGCGTGAGGCGAGTTAGTCGGCATAACTCTCCCCTCGCAGATTGGTGAAATTTGTTCACATTGTACAGATTGACTTTTATTTAAAGTAGCATCAATACAGTTAGTACATAAATTTCTATTGGGCTCCACCTTGGCATTGGAACAAATGACACAGATATCCTCTGAGTCAGACATGTTTAACACACTAGCAATAACTTGCAACCTGGTTATAATCTTTTTTAGCAAAAACGTACTGTGCCTCAAAAAGGTACTTAAACGATTAATGATTAAATGACAGTTGAGATAATAAACTGAAAACAGTTATAGCATCAACTTTAAAACAACACAACTTTTAGCAAAGGTTTTGTTCCCATTAGTAAGATAACATAACTAAATTTGACATAAAAATTATTGAGTAACGTCTTTATCCACAGTCAATATAAAAAATTCTCACAGCTCTGCTGAGAGAATGTACCTCCCTTCAAGAAGTTTGAAGACCCCTGAGATCTGTCAGAGATGAACCGGATCATGCAGGAAAAATAATAGCTGACTGGAAATTGTTGATGCGTAGCAAAGAGCGCCAAAAACGGCCCCTCCCTCTCACACACAGCAGTGAAGAGAAACGAAACTGTCACAATTCAAAATAAACTACTGCCAAGTGGAAAATAAAGCCCAAACATTTATTTACTCAGTACCTCAGCAGTGTAAACGATTCTACATTCCAGCAAAAACGTTTAACATGATATAATACTTATTAAAAAGATTAGTGACCTTTAACAAAGTAGTTCCGGTGAAGTACCATTCCCAGAATACTGAAGTGTATACATACATGTCATTATAACGGTATAGCAGGATTTTCTCATCAATTCCATTCAGAAAATAAAAACTGCTACATACCTCAATGCAGATTCATCTGCCCCTGTCCCCTGATCTGAAGCTTTTACCTCCCTCAGATGGCCGAGAACAGCAATATGATCTTAACTACTCCGGTTAAAATCATAGTAAAAACTCTGGTAGATTCTTCCTCAAAGTCTGCCAGAGAAGTAATAACACGCTCCGGTGCTATTATAAAATAACAAACTTTTGATTGAAGTCATAAAAACTAAGTATAATCACCATAGTCCTCTCACACATCCTATCTAGTCGTTGGGTGCAAGAGAATGACTGGGACTGACGTAGAGGGGAGGAGCTATATCAGCTCTGCTGGGTGAATCCTCTTGCATTTCCTGTTGGGGAGGAGTTATATCCCAGAAGTAATGATGACCCGTGGACTGATCACACATAACAGAAGAAACAACTGTTATTTCATTTACCTGGGATCAAAAGAGTGTTTACCATCAATAATGTTTTTAGTGATCGATTCTAAATTTTAAATTATGTAGATTTTACCTTTTATGGGTAAATTTAGAAATCATTGAACAGCTTGGACACTGTAGATGTCTTGGCAAAGAACTAAAAGGCATTCATATAAGCCCCATAAACAAATAATCTGAATGAATAATAACGAATCTGCATTAGGGGGACAAAAAAAATATATTATTGGAACAGGGCTGACTACAATCATGTATTAATGATGCACACCCCATACATTGGTGTCCGGAATCGCCATTGACTTAAGAAAATTTCTCCGGCAGCATGTTGCCACTGATGATATTATGATTGGTGGATTTTTTTATTTTTTTTGCACACCACTGAAAAATTTTCTGCAGACTCTCATGACAGCAGATGATGTTGCCACCAAATGGTTAACACGAATAACAAACAACCTCAAATAGTCCACCAAAGTATTCATAGGATCATGGAAATTCTATAAAAAAATGCAATGTGGTTGTTTACTACAGTGTGAAAGGTAAAAACACACATTTTAAGTAGTTTTCATTAATAAACTGAAGTCTACCTTGGGGTTAAAATGAAATGTGCCATTCATGATATTCAAGTCTTAGATACATATATGGTAAAGTGTACGCAGTGCAATTAGAGTCATAGGAGCATTGCCAAAGGTCTATACTGTGTCACTATACATAAAGTGGAAATCAGGTTAAAAGCACCCATCAAAACAATTACAAATTTTACAAATGCAGGCATAAAAAAGTAATACTTACCTCAAAGAGGGAGGTAGGTTTTAATAGGGCAGTTTGTTAAGCAAATGATAAAAGTGTCACTGAAAAATGTCAGGCACTGCTACTCCCAAATTAAAGCATTCATACCATTTAGTGAATTTAGGGGTAAAGTTATGCAACAAATCTGTTTAGAATTACCTGATGGGGTGGGCTGCAAAGCAGGCATATGCTGCTTTTTCAAAGCTCTTTTAAATTGGGCTACTCCTAGGAGCACATTCCTTATTTTTATCCAGAGAAAGTAACCCCCTCTATTCCCAGTGGGCCACACACTTTCTAGGACAGCCTGTGAAAGAAACAATTGACAGCAATCTTTAGTCTTATACAGTAGTTGCTTTTACAAATATTTTTGGACATTTTGTCAAACATTAAAATAAACAAACTGGCTTTTGTCCACATATTCAAATCTCTACATCAACGGTACAATCATAATTACATTTGTGAGTTTTTTGGTGTTCAAAAGTCAAATGGGTGTCATTAGGCAACCGTAGGTCTTACCATAAATTTTCAATTAGGGTGAGCTCTGGGCATTGACTGGGTCATTCTAGGACACTCAATTTCTTGTTTTTAGAGATTAATTAAGGTTAACAATAGTAAAAGCAGCTTCCATTGCAAGGGTGCTCTGAGGAACACGTGTGTGCGTGTAACCTATGTACGCATGCTCTTGTAGGTAAAGCTGGTGTTTACGCTCAGAAGGACTAGTGACTCACTGTATCATATAAAAGAGTTGTAATACAGGCCCTCCACAGCAGACAGTTCCCTGCTCACCTTGTTATAGTATCCATATGTAATAGCATTTGGCTGCACGCCAGCTTTCTTCATTTCAAAAAGAACTTTTACTGCAAGCACAGGCTGTCCATACTGGCCACAAAGCTGCATCAATACACGATAGCAAACCTTCAACACAACACAAATTATGAAGAAGAATAAAAAAACAGAATTTATGTTTACCTGATAAATTACTTTCTCCAACGGTGTGTCCGGTCCACGGCGTCATCCTTACTTGTGGGATATTCTCTTCCCCAACAGGAAATGGCAAAGAGCCCAGCAAAGCTGGTCACATGATCCCTCCTAGGCTCCGCCTACCCCAGTCATTCGACCGACGTTAAGGAGGAATATTTGCATAGGAGAAACCATATGTTACCGTGGTGACTGTAGTTAAAGAAAATAAATTATCAGACCTGATTAAAAAAACCAGGGCGGGCCGTGGACCGGACACACCGTTGGAGAAAGTAATTTATCAGGTAAACATAAATTCTGTTTTCTCCAACATAGGTGTGTCCGGTCCACGGCGTCATCCTTACTTGTGGGAACCAATACCAAAGCTTTAGGACACGGATGAAGGGAGGGAGCAAATCAGGTCACCTAAATGGAAGGCACCACGGCTTGCAAAACCTTTCTCCCAAAAAATAGCCTCAGAAGAAGCAAAAGTATCAAATTTGTAAAATTTAGAAAAAGTGTGCAGTGAAGACCAAGTCGCTGCCTTACATATCTGATCAACAGAAGCCTCGTTCTTGAAGGCCCATGTGGAAGCCACAGCCCTAGTGGAGTGAGCTGTGATTCTTTCAGGAGGCTGCCGTCCGGCAGTCTCACTAAAAAACTCTAAGCCATCTCCGTGGAGATGTTGCCTGTACAACGGCAAAGAGAATGACTGGGGTAGGCGGAGCCTAGGAGGGATCATGTGACCAGCTTTGCTGGGCTCTTTGCCATTTCCTGTTGGGGAAGAGAATATCCCACAAGTAAGGATGACGCCGTGGACCGGACACACCTATGTTGGAGAAAAAGTGTCCTCATCCCAGTGTTATTTGCAATGACTACATTTAACAGTATAACAGAGTTGCACAGTGTTGTGATGGCTCTGCTGATCACTACAGTATACGTTTATGTGGATATGTAAATTATAATGACTGTAATTGCCTTTTTAAAGATGCTGAAGCCAACTTCATAACTTAAGTAGTATTTTTACTACATGCATTAAAGCATCTCTATAGTTGCATTCTGTAGCAAATACCTCATCTGGGGAGTCAATATTTTTCACATGCATCTTCCGCAACACATCATACGCTGTCCGTAGAGCTCTCACTTTAGAATGGCAGAACTTTACATATGCAGGGAGGCATATAAACCACAAGCCATAGCAGTGTCTAAGCAGACATCTGGACCACATCTGGGGAATGGATGAATACTGCTTGGCAATTTTATGAGCAGATTTGATTTCCTGTTAAGAAATCACATAATAATATCAAGCAACAATCATCATACTTAGATAATTTATAAGTTCAGTAGATTCAGAAATTAATAAATATATGTAGACAGTACAACATCCATAATAAGGTTGCACGTATAAAGTGTTTTTCTCTTTATTTATATTTTTCAATAAAATATCACTTGCTTCCAAAAAGATATTACCTGTTTAGTTCTTCTGAACATTGGAGATGGGCTGCAGGGTGCAGTAACTTTTGAGGAAAGTTTGTGAGTTTTCAAAAGTCCATCTGGTGTGTCAAAAAGATCCAAAGTAAGAACAGGAAATCCATTGTAACTAGAGAAAAAATGGACATGACACTTCAGTTAAAAGGGAAAATGCCAATGTTATTGTAGTTTGTGTGATTAAAATACAAAGTTAAACTTACAAAAGTATAAACATAAATCTTCATTATTTTTACAAATATATGCAAAAACAATTTGTTTTTCCCATAAAAACATAAGGGGGTAGATTTATTAAGCAGCGGATGCTGCAATCTACCCCCGTAGTCTCCAGATCGCTGGAAACAAGAGTTAAGAAGCAGTGGTCGGCAGACCACAATCATCCCGATCGGATATGATCGGGATGATTGACACCCCTGCTAGCGGCCGCAAATGTGCAGGGGGCAGCATTGCACAATCATTTCACCGCAAATGCTTGTGCAATGTTAAATGCCAACAACTTATGCTATTTAGCGATGTCTGCTACAGCGGATCATGTCCGTCCGACATTTAATAAATCTACCCCTCCAAATTGACTTAGACATGACGTTGTCAAACTGTTATTATATCTGAAAGTTACAACACCAGTAAACTTGTAGCTGATTCGTGAGTAATTGTAACCACAATTTAAAGGGACATTATAATGAAATGTAAAACTGAATTTTATCACTACGTATACACCAGGCTCTAAGATCTTAGCCTCCACAATCCAGAAGAACTGGAGTATACTGTCTGAGGAAACCAGTCTCCCATTTCACAAATCCCCACCACCAGGATTGGTTTATAAGAGGGTAAATAATCTACAGGACCTGTTGGTGCTTAACGATCCTATCTATCCACTGCTACGATAAACGTACATGGTTGCCTAAGGGCAAGCAGGGATGCTTTTGGTGTGGAAGCTGTATAACATGTAACAGCTTACTTACAGGAAACCACATTTGTGGTCTATATTATCATCTGTCCTTGTTTTTTTTACTATGTTGGAAAGACTGTGACATCCTTCCGTAAACGACTTGCTAACCACGGCAATACGACAACAACTTGAGAGAGGTCGTTTTGACCAGCCTGTCGTAAGACACTTTCTCAATTCAGTGTCTATGCTAAGGACTATGCTTATTGATCATGTCCCACACCCTAGACGTGGGGCAAAGGCTTTGTTACGGTTGGAGGCGAGATGGATTTTTAACTTGGATACCATTACCCCAAGGGGGTTGAATGCGAACATAGACTTTGGTTTTTAACGCAAATAATTAGGACAGCGGGAGTCGTCTGTGCTGCATCTACCTACTCTGACATATGGAGCATAAATACTAAGGGTGTTTAGTTTTTCCCCCTGTATAAAGAAAGAGGTGTGATTTATAATACAATAGGCAATAAGACACATGGGGCAGTTGATACCTTGATACCGAGGGGTATAGATGGTGTCACTGAACTTTTTTTTCGATTAATGTGCTGTCTGACCGCAGTCAGATAAGCTAACAGTGATATTAATATTTATACTGTAAGTGTTCATGTGATTTGTATATACACATTTGGTTTATACTGTGTTCTCAGCTGTTTCTCTTGAGCTCCAAATTACATAGGTCACGCTTCATACACTGGCAATTTTTTTTGCTGAGTGTATTGTGTATTTCATTACCATAGCAAATCATGATGCGGTTGTTGTTTTGGATTGGCCCTAAAGGATGACTTCATCTTTTTGCGCCTGATGAAGTGGAGCATGTTAGCCTCGGATTAGCGTGCGTGTGATTGGATCTGAAAACAGCTCATTCTTGTCAGTTAATTAGGTATGGGGTATTTAGGTATGGGTTGGTATGATGTTGGTTATGTCTACACAGCCTCCATTGATAAAGGCTCCTGCGAGAGCCGAAACGTTTTGGCAAGGCCCTTGTTTTTGTGTTTTCTGCATATAAG
Source organism: Bombina bombina (assembly GCF_027579735.1). Classification (NCBI taxonomy): domain Eukaryota; kingdom Metazoa; phylum Chordata; class Amphibia; order Anura; family Bombinatoridae; genus Bombina; species Bombina bombina. Next base: position 905,644,575 of record NC_069504.1, on the reverse strand, counting down.
GCTTTTACTGCAAAAATCCCTCTGTGTTGTGTCTGCTTTGGATAACCTCGTAAGCGCTGGAGCCAGGTGTGGGGTTGATCAAGACTTTGTGTGTATATATATATATATATATATATATATATATATATATATATATATATACACATACATACAAACATACACACACCCCTCTGCCTTTTTTCCCTTGAGATCTCATATAATCTCTTTTTAATAATTTTTATTAGATAATGTTATTATGGGTAACTATACTTTGTAATATATTTTTTATGTGTCTTGTGCAACTTTTTAGTATCGTAAAACAGTTAACCAGAGCTCTTAAGTCGGTAATCATTCTAGCGTTTATCGCAATTGCGCTAACTAAAGCGATCTTGTTTACTTTCAACTCGTAATATGAGCGGTTAGCCCAACGAGCGCAAACCCCACGATAAACCCCTTAATGCTTGCTCGCAAATGTTTGCTCTGTACTTCTAATCTGGCCAATATGTTTTAACATCATTAAGGGAACATTACAGTGAAAAATTAATTATAGCATGTAATTCTTACACTGCTCATCCTGGTAATTTATTTATGTAACCCACCTTGCCCCACAAATGGGGTTAAACAAATAGAATATAAGTCCCACCCTGGAGCCACATAGACATGTGGTTCGGAGCAGGAAACAGCTGGTGAGCCAATCAGCAGTGGCAGTCACACAACCACCAATCACTGACTGTGTTCAGCTCAGGCGTAGAAAAGCTTGTGGTTTCAGAGTGGTACATTACCTATGTGTTTTACCCCATTGGGGGGTTAAACACAAGTTCCAAGAAATAGAGCATTTCATGTTTGCACTACACTGTCTTTTTAAACTTATTAAACTCTAAACATTTCTATCATTCATATAAAAGAGAACTTGTTAAACATGTAAAAATATTTTTGCATAACATTTTTAGCAGGGCTATACTTAGTAAAATCTATATCTCTCTTTTTATGTCCCTCTTTACTATTTGAAATTATACAGTAAATGAAAAAACTCCATGTTATGAATAAATGAAAGGTATCTATAGCAGTAGGTGCAATGTCAATAGTATGAAAATGGTTGGTTCACTCAAATATTAACTTATACACAAATACATAGTGAAAATGCCAAAACAATTGTGTAAAATAAAAGTAAAAGGATATAGTCCTTCAATCAGGCCTCTCGGCGCCGGCGTGAAGAACAGCATTTTACAACTGGTTCAAGAATATACCTGTATTTTAGAGGCAGTTCCTCCCCATTTGGTAAGTGAGGGATCTCAGGTGGGGTTATGAACACTGTGTGCTCACTTCTTTGAGACTCATCTATTTCAATAAGGCGCATCTCAGCAGGCTTATCCACATCAACCTGAAGATATTGGTGTAAATAAAATACATTTTATATTTATTCAGAGCACAGTGTTTAAAAAATAAATAAAATAACTTACCAAATTATATTTCCAAATTATATTTCAAGAGACCCTTACAACTATAGAAATATTCATATTTCAAAATAATAAAAGACGTTACAATATATATGTATGTGTAAAATAAGTGACAACTTACTAATTAGGCAAAGAAGAAAGTTAGTATAAGAAGAATGCATATAACAGATTTTATCCACAAAATGTAAAGCTATTTTAATACATAATTTGGAGTAAAAATAAGTTTATAACGGTACTTATCTACAAAAATTCCCCAAATACTTTTAATGTGAAATTGGTAGAAAAAGGTCTTGAAGTGTTTTAACTGGAGCAGGATACACAATATTTTGAGAAAATTAGTATAAAAATATTTTCAGTGTACCCTAAAAGCCAACACAAAACAGGAACACTATTATTAATCAGGTGAAAGGTCTTTTCAGGATTCCAGAAACCTTGAATTACAAGGTCGTCATCCCAGATCAGAGTCCAAAAGAATGTCACCAGCAGTAATATGAAACAAATTACAGAACTTGAGTTGGAGGCCTGCAAAAGCAATGATTCAAAAGCAATGTTTCTAGAATGCCAGAAAGGTATATGAAACCAAAACATTGTATTTGGTGATTCAGACAGAGCAAATGTTAAAGTTAACTTCCATTCTCAAATTTGCTTTGTTACCATGATATTCTGTGTTAAAGAGATACCATAGATGTCTGGAGCACTACATGGCAGGATATAGTGCTGCCATCTAGTGCTTTTGCAAATGGATAACATTCTATCAAAACTGCTGTCATATAGTGCTTCAGAAATGGGCCGGCTCCTAAGCATACGTCCCTGCTTTTCAACAAAGGATACCAAGAAAACAGAAAAACTAATAATAGGAGTACATTAGAACATTATTTAAAATTGCATGAAAGAAAGATTTTGGGTTTCATATCCCTTTAATAAACTGGAAGATGTAAGAGCAACCATTAATTCAAGAAGTCCACAGGACAGAGCAAGTTGGTTGGTAGAAGGCAGGCCAGTAGAAGTTGTTTGCATGCAGGATGGAGACAGACAGTTCTACCAGTAGAGTCTAGTTAATGCCTAAACATAGAAAGCGTAAGAGAGTCAGCCACAATGCTGAAGGGCATACAACAAAGGGCAGGTATGAGCCATCATCAGGATGTGACAGCTATAAGAGGAAACTGAAAATGTTAGTACTTGAAAGGTAACTGCGATAAAATAACTATCTTAAGTAACCGAGGCCAAGCCTTAGAGAAAACCCACATATTGGAAGCAGAGGTGACCAGACCAAAGCTGAGCTATTGACAGTAGTGTGGGTAGAGATGGATGGGGAGATAAAAACTCACAAGGGTGATGCTGGTCATGAATTAAAAAAACCTCAAGGATATGGACAACAGCTTCCAGGGACTGTACATAAAACATATAAGGCCTTACCGTTAGCCATACACCAAACCATGCAGGCAAAGATTCATAATTTGTATACTGGAGACAGCAGAAAGTTAAAGGGACACTATACTGTAAAACATAAATTATGCTTACCAGATAATTTCCTTTCCTTCTGTATGAGAAAAGTCCACGGTTTCATTCATTACTTGTGGGAAATACAGAACCTGGCCACCAGGAGGAGGCAAAGACACCCCAGCCAAAGGCTTAAATACCTCTCCCACTTCCCTTATATCCCAGTCATTCTGCCAAGGGAACAAGGAACAGTAGGAGAAATATCAGGGTATAAAGGGTGCAAGAAGAAAAAACTAAAATTTAGGTCTGCCCAATGAAGAAAACCGGGCAGGGGCCGTGGACTCTCCTCATACAGAAGGAAAGGAAATTATATGGTAAGCATAATTTATGTTTTCCTTCTTAATATGAGGAGAGTCCACAGCTTCATTCATTACTTGTGGGAAACATATACCCAAGCTCTAGAGGACACTGAATGAAAACGGGAGGGTAAAAGAGAGGCAGACCCTTATTCTGAGGGCACCACAGCCTGCAAAACCTTTCTCCCAAAAGCTGCTTCAGCCGAAGCAAAAACGTCAAATTTGTAAAATTTTGAAAAGGTATGTAAGGAGGACTAGGTAGCCGCCCTACAAATCTGCTCCATAGAGGCCTCCTTCTTAAAGGCCCAGGATGAAGCCACAGCTCTAGTTGAATGAGCAGTAATCCTCTGAGGAGGCTTATGTCCCGCTATTTCATATGCCAAGTGAATAATACTCCTCAAGCAAAAAGATAAGGAAGTGGACGAGGCCTTCTGCCCTCTACGCTTCCCAGAATAGACAACAAACAAGGAAGAAGTCTGTCTAAAATCTTTCGTAGCTTGAAGATAGAATTTCAAAGCCAGAACCACATCCAAATTATGAAGCAACCGTTCCTTCGGTGAAGAAGGATTAGGACACAAGGAAAGAACCACAATCTCCTGATTGAGGTTACGATAAGAAATAACCTTAGGAAGAAAACCCAACCCAGTACGAAGAACAGCCTTATCAGCATGAAAAACTAGGTAAGGAGACATCGCTGAATGCGGAGAGCAATATGCTCTCCAGATTTAACATTGAACCAGCAGCTCACAAGAGCTGCTGGTGCAACGCCGCCCCCTGCAGACTCGCGGCCAATGGGCCGCCAGCAGGGGGTGTCAATCAACCCGATCATACTCAATCAGGTTGAATTGTTTTGCGATTCCTGTCCGCCTCCTCAGAGCAGGCGGACAGGGTTATGGAGCAGCAGTCTTTGTGACCGCTGTTTCATAACTGCTGTTTCTGGCGAGTCTGAAGACTCGCCAGAAACACGGGCCGTCAAGCTCCTTTTGGAGCTTGATAGATAGGCCCATAGGCTCAAACGGAGCCCTCTGCAAAACTTTAAGAACTAGATTTAAACTCCAAGGAGGAGCGGTAGGTCTAAACACAGGTCTGATTCTAGACAGAGACTGAACAAAAGACTGCACATCAGGAAGCTCAGCGAGCTTCTTGTGCAGTAACACAGATAGAGCAGACAGAAATCTGTCCCTTTAGGACACTCGCAGAAAGGCCCTTCTCCATACCATCCTGGAGAAAAGAATCCTGGAAACCTTGACCTTATGCCAGGGGAATCCATGCTCTTCACACCAGAATAAGTAGAAGTGAACCTCCAAGGAACTGCTAATGCATCAGCTCTGCCTGAGGATCCCTGGACCGCAACCCATATCTGGGTAGCTTGGTATTGAGTCAGGACGTCATGAGATCTATCTCCGGCGTCCCCCATCAGTTGCAAATCTCCGCAAACACCTCGGGATGGAGAGACCATTCCCCCGGATGAAAGGATTTTCGGCTGAGAAAATCTGCTTCCCAGTTGTCCACACCTGGAATGTGGATCGCTGATAGCAAGCAGTTGTGGGCCTCTGCCCATTCCAGAATCTGAGATACTTCCCTCATTGCTAGGGAGCTCCTCGTTTCCCCCTGATGGTTGATGTAAGCCACCGAGGTTATATTGTCTGATTGGAATCTGATAAACTGGGACGAAACCCAGAAGAGGCCAAGACTTCAGAGCATTGAAGATCGCTCAAAGTTCCAAAATGTTAATCGAGAGGAGAGATTCCTCTCGAGTTCATAGGCCCTGTGCCTGCCTGGCACCCCAAACAGCTCCCCATCCTGATAGACTTGCGTCCATAGTCGCAATCTCCCAAGATGGTCTCAAGGAGGATGTCCCTTGGGACAGGTTATCTGGACAGAGCCACTAAGAGAGCGATTTTTTCAACCAGTTGTCCAGAGAAATCTGTTGTGACAGATCAGAGTGATCGCCATTCCACTGGCTCAGCATGCACAGCTGAAGAGGCCTGACATGGAACCTGGCGAATGGAATGATGTCTATGCTGAACACCATGAGTCCAATTACCTTTATACACCGGGCCACAGAGGGCCATAAAGAAGTCTGTAGGGCAAGATAATTGGAAGTTAGCTTGCAACGTCTCTGGTCTGTAAGAAATATCCTCATGGATATGGAGTCTATTATCGTACCCAGGAATTCCACCATGGTACTGGGAACAAGAGAACTCTTTTCTAAGTTTATCTTCCATCCATGAGATCGAAGAAAAAATAGAAGAGCTTTTGAATGGTGCTCTGCAAGCCGACAGGATGGAGCCTGAACCAGGATGTCGTCTAAATATGGTGCGCTGGGGGCGGAGCCTAACAGAGCTCCAAGATGGAAGTGTTTCACTAGAGCTCCGCTAATGAGTCAGGAGGAATTGACCAACACTCCTCTAATGCCGGTAGCCGAGTGATTACAATTAGACAGGAAACCCTGGGAAACATCTGAGCACAAGGAGGAGGCATCTCGGAGGAGCGACACAGAAGTTAATGGGATGCAATTATAACGCTATACTAACTCCGGTCGTCGCCATCTTGCCTGCAGGGCCCACATACGCAGAGCGGATCTACTCAGAAGGTGCGCATAACTGCAGCAAACACGGAGCTAATGAGACCTGGCCTGGCGTCTAACACCTCAAGCGATCCGACAACGGAACCTTCACCCCGCAAAGACCATACAAGCAGTGAGTACTGGCCACACAGATAACGGCCCCCGTGGTATTGAGTAGTTTTGAGACAGGACTTGCAGGGGGTACATGACAACAGCAGTGAAGGTGCTATGCTTGACCTGAGGTGAGGACGCAGGGGCCAAGTTATTACTTTGAAAGTCTGCCATTACAGCCCAAGTTACAAGGGGCATTAGGCTATAGCTGAGACAGAAGACATAAAGTGTAATAAGGCTCATCTGGAGCAACATACTCCCACTACTCAGCACCATGCCCTATATTTAATGCGGGCCCAATAATCAGAACAAAACGCATACAATCTAAAATAACTTATAAACAACAGAAGGTTATCAACTGCTATATAGATCGCATGTGGCATGGAAGACAAGATGTGGTGATTAGGTTAATATTGCTGGCAAGAAGGATATTTATGACAGTGGAAGCTTTGGAATATATCTAGGGGTTGCGGCTGACTATTTGTAGAACTTTTTATATAACATTCACCCCTACAACAAAGTTCAAGAGCTGGGCTTTTAGAAACTACTGGAATTTATGGCCTGGGCCTACTTTTAATTCAGCTTTCAGTCCCAGTTTATCAAGTAATCTTTTGTAGATAGTACAAGACTGAAACCCTGTGGCTATAAGAGGTATAACTACTTAATTTATATATTAACTACTCATAAGGCAAAGAAAAAAATCATATAAAAAAATACAGAAGCTAACCACGAGTGTTTTTTCCCTTTTTATCTTTCCTTGTCTATGTTAATAAGTTCTGGGAAAGAGGAATGGCTTCAAAGAGACTAAACAAACAAGAGAAACTACACAAACCTACATCAGTTACATCTTTTTTCAAGCCTTCCCAGGGAGACAACACCCCAGATCAATCCAGAGAAATGGAGGAAACTAATGATGCAGCAGCGACAGGATCTTGCCCATTGGGGGATAACACCCCTCTAACCAGAGCTGATTTGCATTTACTTGTTTCCAAACAGGACATTACTAGTAGCTTTGATAAGCTGTGGGTTAAAATTGATACTATGCACACTTCTATGAACGAGAGCCTTAGCGACATTAAAAAGGACATCTCAGAGCTTGGCACGAGAGTTGAAACTTTAGAAGATAACAATGATATCCTACTGGAAGATGTGGAGATGGCAGTCCAACAGGTATCGCAACAACAGCAAATAGTCAACGAGCTGCTGGACAAGATTGAAGATATGGAAAATAGAAACAGGAGAAGTAATATCCGCTTGAAGGGTACTCCAGAATCTGTCAAAGCCGAAGACCTTCCATCCTATCTTCATCTTCTATTCTGTGCCATCACAGGGGTTGATCCCTCCACGGAAATAGAAATTGAGAGAGCCCACAGAGCCTTGAAATCCAGACCTAAAGCTGACCTTCCACCCAGAGACGTTATTGTAGCTTTCTTCAGATATCCAGAGAAAGAAAAGGTACTCAGAGAAGCAGCCAAACAGCCAACCTTTAAATTCAGAGGGAATGTTATCCACTTTTTCCAGGACTTAAGCACTAGAACTCTTTAAAGAAGGGGGTCGCTATGACCTCTAACCACCTTATTGCGGAAAAATCAAATACCTTACAGATGGGGCTATCCATTTGCTCTGCATATTACCAAAGATAATAAGACTCTCACAATCAGGGATGCCATAGGGAATCCAGACATCTGTGAAGCGCTGGACCTGGAAACCCCTGCTACTTCGGAGCCTTCACCGCACCAGGAACAACCCAAACCGCAAAGACTCCCTCTAAAATCTCACAGGTCGCAGTGGACCAAGACCCCCAAGAAGAAACAGAGGAACAAGTGAAAGACTCTTTATAAGATGTTAGGACTTCATGTTTTTATCTTTCAATATTTGTTTTCTCTTCTTACAGGTGGTCTTTAGGGAGAAAACTGGAAGAAGATATTCTTGGACCTATTGACATGCAGGTCTAAAGCTTGCAAATTGGTTAAAATATAAGCCTCAGTCTTGTAATAAGTATCCCTTTCAAGTTTTAGATAAAATGTATTGCATTCGGTATTTTACTTAAGAAAATACAGGTTCTTTTTTTTGGGGTTGAATTCAGTTGTTCTGAGTTAGGGAATATATGGGGTGTCCCAAAAGTTACACAGTTACGAAGTGAGTTAATATATAAGGAGTGGGAGGGCAATTCTCCAGATCTCATGTTCCCCCCCTTAGTTATCTACATGTTAATCCAGAGATATAATGTTTTGTTTTTTACATCTGGTTTGAAAGTACAAATGGGACTATTGATATTAACAGTTACTAACCTAACTATCTGATTTTTTTCTTAATTTTTCCACCTTTTTCAATCTATTCCTTTCTCTACTCTTCCCTTCCCCTCTCCATCCCTTCCCCTAAAAGGACTGCAAAGAAATCCCACATTTCGGCAGAGAGCGGATTCTCCCGACAGGGGCCAAGGTACTGAAGGATTGGGTGAGCTGAAAGTTTTAATTTTGTTTTTGTGGACTGTTGCGAGACACAGGGGTCCGCACCACACTCAATAAAAATTCCAATGGCAGCTACTAGTATCACCCTGATCTCACATAATGTGAGAGGCCTTAACTCTGACATTAAAAGAAGAAAAGCTCAAACACAATATAGACAGCAGGGAGCTAACGTCATATTCTTGCAAGAGACACATTTTAAGTCCGGGGACATCCCGAAATACTGGACGAGACAGTTTCCTCTACACTTTCACTCCACAATCGACAAGAAAAAGAGGGGAGTTTCAATTCTGTTACACTCTTCAGTGAATTTTAAACTCATTGACACTATAATAGATAAAGAGGGCAGGTATATAATTGTGAGGGGCACTCTAAACAAAGTGGAGATTGTTCTATGCAATGTTTACGCCCCAAATGTGCAGCAAGAACAGTTTTTTAATAGGGTGTTCTACCTCCTCTCAGGCTGGAACTCGACCAGAATCTTTCTTGCAGGGGATTTTAATGTGTCTTTGTATAAACAAGATCCCTCACTACAAACACACCAGCACACCTCAATCTCTAGAAATCATAAGAAATTTAAGGCAATCTTAAACAATATGGATGGCCATAATCTTTTAGATTCTTGGAAATCATTATACGGCACTACCTCCAAGCATACCTTTTTCTCTATGGCCCATAATAAATATTTTAGGTTGGATTACATATTTGTCAGTCAAACACTGTTAACCAATGTAAGGTCCTCCTCAATTCACCCATGTGTGTGGTCTGACCACTCCATAGTCGAATTAAAGTTAGAAGGGTTTCTCCCACCTAGATCTATGAAAAGCTGGACCTATGACCCCACACTTATGAAAAACCCTCTGCACAGAGAGACAATTCTAAGGCACATGATAGAATTCTGGGACATTAATACTGATACGGTGGATAATCCTATACAGGTATGGGCGGCTGACAAATTAGTAATGCGGGGTCTTTTTATTCAGATTAAATCACGGGCTAGGCACAAAACAAAAGAGCTATGTAACACCCTACAAGCTGAAATAGCAAATCTAGAAAAGAGACATAAATTGACTGGTTCGTCTAGTATATATAGAACATTACTCGACAAATGTCAGACACTAGATACCATGCTTAATGACCAATCGATAAGGGCGGGGCTACAGTTGCAATCGTCATACTTCATTTATGCAAACAAACCAGATAGATTTTTAGCTAACAAAATTAGAAATAAAATCAAGGCTATCTCCATACCTATGCTTCGCAATTTGGGAGGCCAACAGATATAGTTAATATATTTGCTACCTATTATGGCTCATTGTACGATGGGAAAAAAGTTGACAAATCAGAGCTAACACAAAGTTTATGCGACAAATTCTTAGAAGAAGCAGACTTACCCAAGATCACTCAGCAAGAATTAGACTCTCTAAACGCAGACATAACGAATAAAGAAATACTAACGGCTAGATTTAGAGTTTTGTCGGTAACGACCCGCGTAGCTAACACTGTTTTTTTCCCCCCCACACCTTTTAAATACCGCTGGTATTTAGAGTTCACAGAAGGGCTGCTTTAGGCTCCAAAAAGGGAGCGTATAGCATATTTACCGCCACTGCAACTCTCAATACCAGCGGTGCTTAGGGACGCGGCTAGCTTCAAAAACGTGCTCGTGCACGATTCCCCCATAGGAAACAATGGGGGAGGTTGAGCTGAAAAAAAACCTAACACCTGCAAAAAAGCAGAGTTCAGCTCCTAACGCAGCCCCATTGTTTCCTATGGGGAAACACTTCCTAAGTCTGCACCTAACACCCTAACATGTACCCCGAGTCTAAACACCCCTAACCTTACACTTATTAACCCCTAATCTGCCGACCCCGCTATCGCTGACCCCTGCATATTATTATTAACCCCTAATCTGCCGCTCTGTACACCGCCGCCACCTACGTTATCCCTATGTACCCCTAATCTGCTGCCCCTAACACCGCCGACCCCTATATTATATTTATTAACCCCTAATCTGCCGCCCCCAACGTCGCCGCTACCTACCTACACTTATTAACCCCTAATCTGCCGACCGGACCCCGCCGCTACTCTAATAAATTTATTAACCCCTAATCCGCCTCACTCCCGCCTCAATAACCCTATAATAAATAGTATTAACCCCTAATCTGCCCTCCCTAACATCACCGACACCTAACTTCAAGTATTAACCCCTAATCTGCCGACCGGACCTCACCGCTACTATAATAAATTTATTAACCCCTAAAGCTAAGTCTAACCCTAACACTAACAACCCCCTGACTTAAATATAATTTTTATCTAACGAAATAAATTAACTCTTATTTCGGCTTTGGAGGAGCATCTCCGTTCCACGTGGGTGCAGATTCAGGATTGCCTTCATCGTTCTATGCAGCGCCAAAAGTTCCAGGCTGATCGTAGGCGTCTGCCCGCGCCTTCCTACCAGGTTGGTGAGAGAGTTTGGCTATCCTCCCGCAACTTGAACCTTCTTGTGCCTTCCAATAAACTGGCTCCCCGTTATGTTGGTCCTTTTCGAATACTCCAATGGGTCAATCCTGTGGTCTACGCTCTTGACCTTCCTCCTGCAATGCACATCTCCAATGTTTTTCATGTCTCCCTCTTAAAACCATTGTTTTGTAATCGGTTTACCACTGTGTTGCCTCGTCCCCGTCCTATCTTTGTTGACAACCATGAGGAGTATGAGGTCAGCAGCATTTTTTACTCTCGTATGTCCAGGGGCCGTGTACAGTATTTGGTTCACTGGAGGGGCTACGGTCCGGAGGAGCGTTCTTGGGTTCCCTCCTCTGATGTTCATGCTCCCGCCCTCCTCCGTGCCTTCCATGCCCTTTTCCCCAATAAGCCTTTTGTCCTCCCACGGGGGAGGGGTCGTTGAGGGGAGGGTACTGTCAGGGTTTTTTCCCTGTTTTGTTTGCCATGTGCTGCTGGCAGCCATTTTACTCGCCTCTCTTGCTGACTATGGTGCATTGTGGGGGATGCTGCTCATTTCCTGCATTATCTTTTATGGCCAGACTAGTGTGCATCATCTGTGTGAGACAGGACGCAGTCTCAGAATTGTGATGTCATCCCGTTTTATTTAAAGGGCCTCTGTTCAGAATGCTTTGCCTTTGCGTTGTCTCAGACCTGTTTGTGAGAGTTCCTGTGTATTACCTGGCTGTCTGACGTCCTTCCTGGTTCCTGATCCCTTCGCTGGCTTGTTCCAGCTCTGGTTTTGACTCCTGGCTTGTTATTTTACTTGTGGACTTTTTATTATTTTTTTCTTATTAATAAAGGTGTGATTATTTTTATACTTCTCGTCTCAGACTGATTCCTGGCACCCTGTCAAGATACCGTTGTGGAAGATATGAGGACAAAGTGACCCTAACCAAAGCAGTACACAGGAATGCTGAAGCAAGGACAGAGCTCCAGAACACATTCCCTCACAGAAAAACAAATACCCAGAGCAACCATAAGAAGGCGACCAGCATCTCTAAAGAGAGAAAAAGAACCCCTTTCAGGCGCAACACGAATACCGGAGGGAAGAACTGGGACAAGTATAGACTGAGCTATACCAACACCACCCAGAACCCCAGCCCTAACCCAGATCCACAAATAGACCTGAAGAAGAGGACCCCGACCAAAATTCCAGTCAGACACTCCTCACCCAAGGAAGGAACCCGAAAAAAAGGGCACTCTAGCAAAACCCTAAGAAAGGACCGCGAAAAAACGCAGAATCATCTCAAGGCGATAGAACCCACAACACAGAGCTAAACTCTGTGAGGTTCAGAAACTAGGGTTATATATAATTTTTATCTAACAAAATAAATTAACTCTTATTCCGGCTTTGGAGGAGCATCTCCGTTCCACGTGGGTGCAGATTCAGGATTGCCTTCATCGTTCTATGCAGCGCCAAAAGTTCCAGGCTGATCGTAGGCGTCTGCCCGCGCCTTCCTACCAGGTTGGTGAGAGAGTTTGGCTATCCTCCCGCAACTTGAACCTTCTTGTGCCTTCCAATAAACTGGCTCCCCGTTATGTTGGTCCTTTTCGAATACTCCAATGGGTCAATCCTGTGGTCTACGCTCTTGACCTTCCTCCTGCAATGCACATCTCCAATGTTTTTCATGTCTCCCTCTTAAAACCATTGTTTTGTAATCGGTTTACCACTGTGTTGCCTCGTCCCCGTCCTATCTTTGTTGACAACCATGAGGAGTATGAGGTCAGCAGCATTTTTTACTCTCGTATGTCCAGGGGCCGTGTACAGTATTTGGTTCACTGGAGGGGCTACGGTCCGGAGGAGCGTTCTGGGTTCCCTCCTCTGATGTTCATGCTCCCGCCCTCCTCCGTGCCTTCCATGCCCTTTTCCCCAATAAGCCTTTTGTCCTCCCACGGGGGAGGGGGTTGTTGAGGGGAGGGTACTGTCAGGGTTTTTTCCCTGTTTTGTTTGCCATGTGCTGCTGGCAGCCATTTTACTCGCCTCTCTTGCTGACTATGGTGCATTGTGGGGGATGCTGCTCATTTCCTGCATTATCTTTTATGGCCAGACTAGTGTGCATCATCTGTGTGAGACAGGACGCAGTCTCAGAATTGTGATGTCATCCCGTTTTATTTAAAGGGCCTCTGTTCAGTATGCTTTGCCTTTGCGTTGTCTCAGACCTGTTTGTGAGAGTTCCTGTGTATTACCTGGCTGTCTGACGTCCTTCCTGGTTCCTGATCCCTTCGCTGGCTTGTTCCAGCTCTGGTTTTGACTCCTGGCTTGTTATTTTACTTGTGGACTTTTTATTATTTTTTTCTTATTAATAAAGGTGTGATTATTTTTATACTTCTCGTCTCAGACTGATTCCTGGCACCCTGTCAAGATACCGTTGTGGAAGATATGAGGACAAAGTGACCCTAACCAAAGCAGTACACAGGAATGCTGAAGCAAGGACAGAGCTCCAGAACACATTCCCTCACAGAAAAACAAATACCCAGAGCAACCATAAGAAGGCAACCAGCATCTCTAAAGAGAGAAAAAGAACCCCTTTCAGGCGCAACACGAATACCGGGGGGAAGAACTGGGACAAGTATAGACTGAGCTATACCAACACCACCCAGAACCCCAGCCCTAACCCAGATCCACAAATAGACCTGAAGAAGAGGACCCCGACCAAAATTCCAGTCAGACACTCCTCACCCAAGGAAGGAACCCGAAAAAAAGGGCACTCTAGCAAAACCCTAAGAAAGGACCGCGAAAAAACGCAGAATCATCTCAAGGCGATAGAACCCACAACACAGAGCTAAACTCTGTGAGGTTCAGAAACTAGGGTCCCACGTCGGCGCCCCACCCTAAAAGGGAGGATGAAATTCTGGAAAAAAACATAACCGAAGCAAGGCGACCCCATAAAACCGGGTTCCAGCTAGAAGAGACCTCCAGCAGCGAAGAAGGCGAACCAGGACCTTGCGTGGCAAGTCACAGGCTAGCCCAGTTATGTCTCGTATACCAATCAAGCGCTCCACCACTAATCCACGAAGGGGATCCATTAAAAGCGGAATGAAATGAGGTTCAGAGACCCTAGGAGTCTAAACCACCCCAAGAGTAGCAAGAAGACCAAGGCCCGAAAGGAGAGCCAGAAGAGACTCGGCAGAAGCCACCGACCAAGCCCCGGGAATAGAGTGGCACGCACAATCTCTCCCGGTATGCGGACCTGAAGGTCCGGTTTAGATGTATAGTGTAGTTTGTGAAAACAAACAATATAACAATAAAACAAACTCAAGGTCCCGTCAGACCCGTCAAGATGACGGAGTAGTACGTGCAGCTGCGCGATCCAATAATGATAGGTGCAACATGGAGGAATATTCACCCCCAGAGGAGACTGAATAGACCCACCTGAAATCTGGACACCCGGGATAGCTGGGCAACAGCACAACCGCACAGAAACCTCCAGGTCCTGCAAGCAAACCAGCGCCATCAATATATTGAAGCGGAAATGACTCGCCATCTCCAGGGGAAACAAACCACCCTGTGCAGAGGGAGAATTAACATTAGGGTTACCTACAAATGTAGAGGAAGGGTGCTGTTCGGATTCCGCTGTTTGAGGGACAGAGCCCCCAGAGGCTGATGGCTCCATAGGCCCCTGGATCCATGAGCCCGAGGAACCAGGCGCTCTAAGAAGGCACAAGAGACAGGACTGATAAACTTGCGTCAGAGGGGCCGAAGCACCTTCCTCACAAGAGGAAGAATAGGAATCAGAAACGACAGTCTCAGCTTCAGAATCCTCCATGGTTAGACCCACATTGAAAAATAGGACTATATATAAAAAAACGAACGGCACCTGACACCCACAATGGCTGGGGCACTCACCACCTCCTATGACCACATCCAAATGAAGCAGAAAGACCTCGTTGCCACATAGTCAGGAATGAGGAAGCATAAAAACCCAGCGTAACAACGCCCGGTCATAAGGTGAACCATAAAGTCCAAAAAAGCGTGCCTAAAAAAATGCGGCAACTAGGCCCCACTAAATCCTCCTCCTATCTCAGCCCCAGAGCCAAAACCCACTACACAAAGCAGGGAGATCCCATAAGAAACATGACTAAGGAACCCCATCCTGTTCACAAATCCCCCCTAAGGAAGGAATTATCCCATGATGGGAGGATTCTCACTGATTCTCACTGAGACCAATACCTATCTGTCACATAACATTCATATTGATAAAATGAAATGATCTTACTGGAATCTACGCCGTGGAAAAGGAACACGGCCCTTAAAGTGTGAACGGATAGTAGTGTTGCCTCCGTCATGGACTTGAGAGAAGACAGCAGGAAGCGAAGGGTCGGCAACGCCAAGTGCTAGAGGAGCTGTTAATACGAGTTGGGATGGTGTCGCAGAGAGAACTCCCACTGCATCTCCGGACTCTAACATTCGCCCAGGCCCTCACTGAGAGGCTAACAGGACTACTTAAAACTCCTGTCCCATTGCGAAGAGTACTACCCTCCATGAGAGACACACTTTATGTAAAAATTAATAAAAGTACTTACTTTAAAAAAAAAAAAATTCTGAAACTTCTCTGCCAACCTCCTGAGACGAAAGGCAAAGAATGACTGGGGGATAAGGGAAGCCTTTGGCTGGTGTGTCTTTTCCTCCTCCTGGTGGCCAGGTTCTTATTTCTCACAAGTAATGAATGTGGCTGTGGACTTACCGGAATCTCTGCTGTGGAACAGACACACAGCCTCTCAAGTGTGACAGTCTTGTAGCATTGCTCCTGACATGGACTTGAGTGATAAAAGCAGGCAGTGAAACTCTTCAACACTGATTGCTTAAGAGCTGTTAATACGAGTCTGGAGGGGTTCGCAGAAAGACTCTCCCAGCATCTCCAGACCCTAACATTCGTCAATGCTCTCACTGAGAGGCTGACAAGACTACTTAAAAACTCCAGTTCCATTCCGAAGTGTACTACCCTCCATAAGGATCTACTCCGTATCTTCTGACACTTCTCTGCCAACCTCCCGTGGCAAAAGGCAAAGATTGACTGGGATATTTGGGAAGTGGGTGAGGTATCTAAGCCTTTGGCTGGGGTGTCTTTACCTCTTACTAGTGGCCAGGTTCTGTATTCCCACAAGTAATGAATGAAGCCGTGAACTCTCCTCATATTAAGAAGGAAATGATTACCCCTTTAATGTTTTCCCAATTATCCATTTTACCTTCTAGAGTGTATTAAACGGTTTAAAATAACTAATTTACCTTTACATTTGAAAAAACACAATTTATGCTTACCTGATAAATTTATTTCTCTTGTGGTGTATCCAGTCCACGGATCATCCATTACTTGTGGGATATTCTCATTCCCAACAGGAAGTTGCAAGAGGACACCCACAGCAGAGCTGTTATATAGCTCCTCCCCTAACTGCCATATCCAGTAATTCGACCGAAAACACGCAGAGAAAGGAGAAACCATAGGGTGCAGTGGTGACTGTAGTTTAAATGAAAAAATTACCTGCCTTAAAATGACAGGGAGGGCCGTGGACTGAATACACCACAAGAGAAATAAATTTATCAGGTAAGCATAAATTGTGTTTTCTCTTGTAAGGTGTATCCAGTCCACGGATCATCCATTACTTGTGGGATACCAATACCAAAGCTAAAGTACACGGATGAAGGGAGGGACAAGGCAGGTACTTAAACAGAAGGTACCACTGCCTGTAAAACCTTTCTCCCAAAAATAGCCTCCGAAGAAGCAAAAGTATCAAATTTGTAGAATTTTGAAAAAGTATGAAGCGAAGACCAAGTCGCCGCCTTGCAAATCTGTTCAACAGAAGCCTCATTTTTAAAGGCCCAAGTGGAAGCCACAGCTCTAGTAGAATGAGCTGTAATCCTTTCAGGAGGCTGCTGGACAGCAGTCTCATAGGCTAAGCTGATTATGCTTCTTAGCCAAAAAGAAAGAGAGGTTGCCGAAGCCTTTTGACCTCTCCTCTGTCCAGAGTAGACAACAAACAAAGCAGATGTTTGACAAAAATCTTTAGTAGCTTGTAAGTAAAACTTTAAAGCACGAACCACGTCCAGATTGTGTTCCTTCTTTGAAGAAGGATTAGGACACAAGGATGGAACAACAATCTCTTGATTGATATTCTTGTTAGATACCACCTTAGGTAAAAACCCAGGTTTGGTACGCAGGACTACCTTATCCGTATGGAAGATCAGATAAGGAGAATCCCATTGTAAAGCAGATAACTCGGAGACTCTACGAGCCGAGGAAATAGCTACCAAAAACAGAACTTTCCAAGATAAAAGTTTGATATCTATGGAATGAAGAGGTTCAAACGGAACTCCTTGAAGAACCTTAAGAACCAAATTTAAGCTCCATGGGGGAGCAACATGTTAAAACACTGGCTTGATTCTAACCAAAGCCTGACAAAATGCCTGAACATCTGGAACATCTGCCAGACGCTTGTGCAAAAGAATAGACAGAGCAGAAATCTGTCATTTTAAGGAACTAGCTGACAATCCTTTTTCCAAACCATCTTGGAGAAAAGATAATATCCTGGGAATCCTAACCCTTGGATTCACACCAATAAAGATATGTACGCCATATTTTATGGTAAATTTTCCTGGTGACAGGCTTTCGTGCTTGTATTAAGGTATCAATGACTGACTCGGAGAAGCCAGGCTTTGATAAAATCAAGCGTTCAATCTCCAGGCAGTCAGTCTCAGAGAAATTAGATTTGGATGGTTAAAAGGACCCTAAAGTAGAAGGTCCTGTCTCAGAGGCAGAGTCCATGGTGGAAAGGATGACATGTCCACCAGATCTGCATACCAGGTCCTGCGTGGCCACGCAGGCGCTATCAAAATCCCCGATGCTCTCTCCTGCTTGACCTTGGCAATCAGTCGAGGGAGCAGAGGAAACGGTGGAAACACATAAGCCAGGTTGAAAGACCAGGGCGCTGCTAGAGCATCTATTAGCATCGCCTTGGGATCCCTGGACCTGGATCCGTAACAAGGAAGCTTGGCGTTCTAGCGAGACGCCATGAGATCCAGTTCTGGTTTGCCCCAACGATGAATCAATTGTGCAAACACCTCCGGATGGAGTTCCCACTCTCCCTGATGAAAAGTCTGACGACTTAAAAAAATCCACCTCCCAGTTCTCTACACCTGGGATATGGATAGCTGATAGGTGGCAAGAGTGAGTCTCTGCCCAGCGAATTATCTTTGAGACTTCTAACATCTCTAGGGAACTTCTTGTTCCCCCTTGATGGTTGATGTAAGCCACAGTCGTGATGTTGTCCGACTGAAATCTGATGTACCTCAGAGTTGCTAACTGAGGCCAAGCCTGAAGAGCATTGAATATCGCTCTTCCAGAATATTTATTGGAAGGAGTGTCTCCTCCTGAGTCCACGATCCCTGAGCCTTCAGGGAGTTCCAGACTGCACCCCAACCTAGAATGCTGGCATCTGTTGTTACAATTGTCCAATCTGGCCTGCGAAAGGTCATACCTTTGGACAGATGGACCCGAGATAGCCACCAGATAAGAGAATCCCTGGTCTCTTGATCCAGATTTAGTAGAGGGGACAAATCTGTGTAATCCCCGTTCCACTGACTGAGCATGCATAGTTGCAGCAGTCTGAGATGTAGGCGTGCAAACGGCACTATGTCCATTGCCGCTACCATTAAGCCGATTACTTCCATGCACTGAGCCACCGAAGGGCATGGAATGGAATGAAGAACACGGCAGGAATTTAGAAGCTTTGATAATCTGGACTCCGTCAGGTAAATTTTCATTTCTACAGAATCTATCAGAGTCCCTAGGAAGGAAACTCTTGTGAGATAGAGAACTCTTTTCCTTGTTCACTTTCCACCCATGCAATCTCAGAAATGCCAGTACTACATCCATATGAGACTTGGCAATTTGGAAGTTTGACGCCTGTATCAGGATGTCGTCTAAATAAGGGGCCACTGCTATGCCCCGCAGGCTTAGGACCGCCAGAAGCGACCCTAGAACCTTCGTAAAGATTCTTGGGGCTGTAGCTAATCCAAAGGGAAGAGCTACAAACTGGTAATGCCTGTCTAGAAAGGCAAACCTGAGAAACCGATGATGATCTTTGTTATCGGAATGTGAAGATAAGCATCCTTTAAATCCACTGTAGTCATATATTGACCGTCCTGGATCATAGGTAGGATTGTACAAATAGTTTCCATCTTGAATGATGGAACTTTGAGTAATTTGTTTAAGATCTTTAGATCCAAAATTGGTCTGAAGGTTCCCTCTTTTTTGGGAACCACAAACAGATTTGAGTAAAAACCATAACTAGGAGGTCTCATACACAGTGTAAGAATGCCTCTCTCTTTATCTGGTTTGCAGATAATTGTGAAAGGTGAAATCTCCCTTTTGGGGGGGAAGCTTTGAAGTCCAGAAGATATCCATGGGATATAATTTCCAACACCGAGGGATCCTGGACATCTCTTGCCCACGCCTGGGCGAAGAGCAAAAGTCTGCCCCCTACTAGATCCGTTACCGGCTAGCGGGCCGTTCCTTCATGCTGTCTTAGAGGCAGCAGCAGGCTTCTTGGCTTGCTTATCTTTGTCCCAGGTCTGGTTTGGTCTCCAGACCGTCTTGGACTGAGCAAAAGTTCTCTCTTGTTTGCATTAGAGGAAGTTGATGCCGCACTTGCCTTGAAGTTTCGAAAGGCACGAAAATTAGACTGTTTGGCCCTTGATTTGGACCTGTCCTGAGGAAGGGCATGACCTTTTCCTCCAGTGATATCTGCAATAATCTCCTTCAAACCAGGCCCGAATAGGTTCTGCCCCTTGAAGGGAATGTTAAGCAGCTTAGATTTTGAAGTCACGTCAGCTGACCATGATTTAAGCCATAGCGCCCTGCGCGCCTGTATAGCAAAACCAGAATTCTTAGCCGTTAGTTTAGTCAAATGAACAATGGCATCAGAAAACAAAGGAATTGGCTAGCTTAAGTGCTCTAAGCTTGCCAAGTATATCATCCAATGGAGTAGCTACCTGTAAAGCCTCTTCCAGAGACTCAAACCAGAACGCCGCAGCAGCAGTGACAGGAGCAATGCATGCAAGGGGCTGTAGGATAAAACCTTATTGAATAAACATTATCTTAAGGTAACCTTCTAATTTTTTTATCCATAGGATCTAAAAAAGCACAACTGTCCTCGACAGGGATAGTAGTACGCTTTGCTAAAGTAGAAACTGCTCCCTCCACCTTAGGAACTGTCTGTCATAAGTCCCGTGTGGTGGCGTCTATTGGAAACATTTTTCTAAAAATAGGAGGGGAAGAGAACGTCACACCTGGTCTATCCCATTCCTTATTAATAATTTCTGTAAACCTTTTAGGTATTGGAAAAACATCAGTACACATCGGCACTGCATAGTATTTATCCAGTCTACACAATTTCTCTGGCACTGCAATTGTATCAAGTCATTCAGAGCAGCTAAAACCTCCCTGAGAAACACACGGAGGTGATCAAGCTTAAATTTAAATGTAGAAATATCAGAATCAGGTTGCATCATCTTTCCTGAGTCATAAACATCACCCACAGACTGAAGCTCTCCTTCCTCAGCTTCTGCATATTGTGAGGCAGTATCAGACATGGTTCTTAAAGCGTCAGTATGCTCTGCATTTTGTCTAACCCCAGAGCTATCTCGCTTACCTCTAAATTCAGGTAGTCTGGTTAATAACGCTGAAGGTATTATCCATGACTGCCTTCATGTCTTGTAAAGTAATGGCTATGGGCGCCCTAGATGTACTTGGCGCCATTTGAGCGTGAGTCCCTTGAGCGGGAGTCAAAGGATCTGACACGTGGGGAGAGTTAGTCGGCATAACTTCCCCCCTCGTCAGATTCCTCTGGTGATAATTTTTTTTAAAGACAGAATATGATCTTTATTGCTTAAAGTGAAATCAGTACATTTGGTACACATTCTAAGAGGGGGTTCCACCATGGCTTTTAAACATAATGAACAAGGAGTTTCCTCTATGTCAGACATGTTTGTACAGACTAGCAATGAGACTAGCAAGCTTGGAAAACACTTTAAATCAAGTTAACAAGCAAATATAAAAAACGGTACTGTGCCTTTAAGAGAAACAAATTTTGTCAAAATTTGAAAAACAGTGAAAAAAGGCAGTAAATCAAACGAAATTTTTACAGTGTATGTAATAAGTTAACAGAGCATTGCACCCACTTGCAAATGGATGATTAACCCCTTAATTCAAAAAACTGATAAAAAAAAAACTATATAGACGTTTTTTAACAGACACAACAAACTGCCACAGCCTGCTGTGGCCCTACCTTCCCCAATAAACGACTTTGGAAAGCCTTTGAGCCCTTTAGAGATGTCCTATAGCATACAGGGGACTCCTGAGGGAAGCTGGATGTCACAGTTTGTAATTTTAACTGCAACAACTGTAACTTTTATACTACAACAGTGGAAAGCCTCAGGAAACTGTTTCTAGGCAAAATTTAAGCCAGCCATGTGGAAAAAACTAGGCCCCAATAAAGTTTTATCACCAAAGCATATATAAAAACGATTAAACATGCCAGCAAACGTTTTATATTGCAATTTTATAAGGGTATTACCCCTGAGAGTAAGCATGATACCAGTCGCTATTAAATCACTGCATTCAGGCTTAACTTACATTAATCCGGTATCAGCAGTATTTTCTAGCATTTTCCATTTCTAGAAAAAATTGTAACTGCACATACCTCATAGCAGAGTAACCTGCACGCCATTCTCCCGCTGAAGTTACCTCTCTCCTCAGACATATGTGAGAACAGCAATGGATCTTAGTTACAACCTGCTAAGATCATAGAAAACTCAGGCAGATTCTTCTTCTATTTACTGCCTGGGATAAAATAGTACAACTCCGGTACCATTTAAAATAACAAACTTTTGATTGAAGATAAAAAACTAACTATATTTCACAACTCTCTCTTACTACCTCCATGCGTGTTGAGAGTTGCAAGAGAATGACTGGGTATGGCAGTTAGGGGAGGAGCTATATAACAGCTCTGCTGTGGGTGTCCTCTTGCAACTTCCTGTTGGGAATGAGAATATCCCACAAGTAATGGATGATCCGTGGACTGGATACACCTTACAAGAGAAAACTGATTTTCTTCAAAACCTTCACCTACACTAAATTCAATTCTGCAGTAATGACTAATGAAAAGATATGTAAACAAGAGGAATCTAAAAAAATGAACCTCACAGTGGTGGTGTTGGAGAGAGTGAGCTCAGCCTCTTTTAAAAGGGTGTTCTTGCATCAGCTTTAAATACAACTCCTTTATGCTGCTTGCCTGAGTACACTACCCCTTAAAGTATGAAAAGAGAATAGGCCACACTTTTTCAATGGGAAACTAGTAAAGATTAAATTGTTTTGAGTTACAGAATTAGCTGAATCAACCTATGTTTTTTCAGAAGTTTGATCTTGTAATGGCAAAATTAATTTTCAATTAGTAAATATGTATTGATTCTGAAATGGGGAGCCAAAAATTGCAGAGCATGCATTTATGAGTACTTCTTAACATGCAACATATCAAAAGCACATTATTTCAATTAGTTGTATTAATAACATTTGCTTTGGAGAGGTCTGGTTAGAGGCACATTTTAAGATGCAGGTAAGAAAGAATAAGTGTCTTGTTACACAGTGTTTTTAGATGTAATCACTTAGAAATTTCCCAATAAAACTTGAAATGTAGTAAACTTTAGATGTTCTGACAGCATAAAAATAAAGTGTGAAAGGCTACTTAATAATAAAATGAGTCTTAAAAAACATAGATGCACAGTTGAAATTCACACCAATAAAAAGACACTCAACTTACAATATTGACTCTATTAAAAAGAAACAAAAAAAACAGACCCCATACATAGAAAAAAAGTCTCCTTTCTCTGCATCCTCACAAGTAATATTGCCCCATCAGTGATTCCTTTCATAGTGGGTTGAGCATGTGTGTGTTTTTACAATTAGATAGAATAATGTTTTGTTTTATTTTTAAAAATAGTTTTGAATTAAATGTACTGGTAGTTATAAATGGTACTATTATCTGTAACAATTTCACAACTGCTAATATCTTGTAGATATGCTTTATTTGTGTTTTTACATTTACATATAATGTGATTAATCATGATGTTGTGTTCGGTGACTTTTTTTTACTTGGGATGATTTGATCATCACCAAAAAAGGTCCATTGACGCTGTTGACATGGTTAGCGCCATCTTGCCTTTTGGGTCTGAACATGCACTGATCAGTGGTTGATATTGTTATTTTTATCCAATGCATGTGAGTTTTGAGCATTTATCAAGTGGTTTTGGCTGCTGAATCTGATGTGTCCATTTTGTTGTCAATATTTAGCCGATAACTTTTGGTCAGGTTGACAGTATCACCGAAATCTATTATTTCAATTCTTCCTATGGGTGAATTTTTCCATATCCACTGCAATGGTGCAATCTTTTTCCAATAAGGAAATGGTGTTATCTTTCGGATTGTAATTGTTCCAATGTCAAAAAAGGCAAATCAGGAGCCAAAAAACAGCCGATAAACACAATTAACAAGATTGAAGCCAACCCCATAATGAGAACGGTGTAGAAATTGCCCTGGATCAGTTGCTAATATATATCCCTTTAAGGTATGAAAATGAAAAAGCCATTAAGGAGCCATTCATTTTGATAAGCCTTATGGCCTTACGTCAGCTTTGGAATCTTTGTGATTAGATAACATTTCTGACACTGTGAAATAATTGTGATAGCTTACATTTTCTTTAAAAAATAAAAAGTGGGGAAAAAACTCTTAGTCCTTGAACAATATATACTATCAATTTAAAATTCCTAAAGCCTAGCAAGTTTCCAGAAGACAGTGTCCCACAAAGACTATGCACCCCCCCCCCTACAAAAAAAACAGAATTTATGTTTACCTGATAAATTACTTTCTCCAACGGTGTGTCCGGTCCACGGCGTCATCCTTACTTGTGGGATATTCTCTTCCCCAACAGGAAATGGCAAAGAGCCCAGCAAAGCTGGTCACATGATCCCTCCTAGGCTCCGCCTACCCCAGTCATTCGACCGACGTTAAGGAGGAATATTTGCATAGGAGAAACCATATGAAACCGTGGTGACTGTAGTTAAAGAAAATAAATTATCAGACCTGATTAAAAAACCAGGGCGGGCCGTGGACCGGACACACCGTTGGAGAAAGTAATTTATCAGGTAAACATAAATTCTGTTTTCTCCAACATAGGTGTGTCCGGTCCACGGCGTCATCCTTACTTGTGGCAACCAATACCAAAGCTTTAGGACACGGATGATGGGAGGGAGCAAATCAGGTCACCTAGATGGAAGGCACCACGGCTTGCAAAACCTTTCTCCCAAAAATAGCCTCAGAAGAAGCAAAAGTATCAAATTTGTAAAATTTGGTAAAAGTGTGCAGTGAAGACCAAGTCGCTGCCCTACATATCTGATCAACAGTAGCCTCGTTCTTGAAGGCCCATGTGGAAGCCACAGCCCTAGTGGAATGAGCTGTGATTCTTTCGGGAGGCTGCCGTCCGGCAGTCTCGTAAGCCAATCTGATGATGCTTTTAATCCAAAAAGAGAGAGAGGTAGAAGTTGCTTTTTGACCTCTCCTTTTACCGGAATAAACAACAAACAAGGAAGATGTTTGTCTAAAATCCTTTGTAGCATCTAAATAGAATTTTAGAGCGCGAACAACATCCAAATTGTGCAACAAACGTTCCTTCTTCGAAACTGGTTTCGGACACAGAGAAGGTACGATAATCTCCTGGTTAATGTTTTTGTTAGAAACAACTTTTGGAAGAAAACCAGGTTTAGTACGTAAAACCACCTTATCTGCATGGAACACCAGATAAGGAGGAGAACACTGCAGAGCAGATAATTCTGAAACTCTTCTAGCAGAAGAAATTGCAACCAAAAACAAAACTTTCCAAGATAATAACTTAATATCAACGGAATGTAAGGGTTCAAACGGAACCCCCTGAAGAACTGAAAGAACTAAGTTGAGACTCCAAGGAGGAGTCAAAGGTTTGTAAACAGGCTTGATTCTAACCAGAGCCTGAACAAAGGCTTGAACATCTGGCACAGCTGCCAGCTTTTTGTGAAGTAACACAGACAAGGCAGAAATCTGTCCCTTCAGGGAACTTGCAGATAATCCTTTTTCCAATCCTTCTTGAAGGAAGGATAGAATCTTAGGAATCTTAACCTTGTCCCAAGGGAATCCTTTAGATTCACACCAACAGATATATTTTTTCCAAATTTTGTGGTAAATCTTTCTAGTTACAGGCTTTCTGGCCTGAACAAGAGTATCGATAACAGAATCTGAGAACCCTCGCTTCGATAAGATCAAGCGTTCAATCTCCAAGCAGTCAGCTGGAGTGAGACCAGATTCGGATGTTCGAACGGACCTTGAACAAGAAGGTCTCGTCTCAAAGGTAGCTTCCATGGTGGAGCCGATGACATATTCACCAGATCTGCATACCAAGTCCTGCGTGGCCACGCAGGAGCTATCAAGATCACCGACGCCCTTTCCTGATTGATCCTGGCTACCAGCCTGGGGATGAGAGGAAACGGCGGGAATACATAAGCTAGTTTGAAGGTCCAAGGTGCTACTAGTGC
Organism: Bombina bombina; assembly: GCF_027579735.1. Taxonomy (NCBI): domain Eukaryota; kingdom Metazoa; phylum Chordata; class Amphibia; order Anura; family Bombinatoridae; genus Bombina; species Bombina bombina. The sequence goes on along the minus strand of NC_069504.1, from coordinate 905,619,079 downwards.
ATCCACTAGAGCCGCCTTGGGATCCCTGGATCTGGACCCGTAGCAAGGAACTTTGAAGTTCTGACGAGAGGCCATCAGATCCATGTCTGGAATGCCCCACAGTTGAGTGACTTGGGCAAAGATTTCCGGATGGAGTTCCCACTCCCCCGGATGCAATGTCTGACGACTCAGAAAATCCGCTTCCCAATTTTCCACTCCTGGGATGTGGATAGCAGACAGGTGGCAGGAGTGAGACTCCGCCCATAGAATGATTTTGGTCACTTCTTCCATCGCCAGGGAACTCCTTGTTCCCCCCTGATGGTTGATGTACGCAACAGTTGTCATGTTGTCTGATTGAAACCGTATGAACTTGGCCCTCGCTAGCTGAGGCCAAGCCTTGAGAGCATTGAATATCGCTCTCAGTTCCAGAATATTTATCGGTAGAAGAGATTCTTCCCGAGACCAAAGACCCTGAGCTTTCAGGGATCCCCAGACCGCGCCCCAGCCCATCAGACTGGCGTCGGTCGTGACAATGACCCACTCTGGTCTGCGGAAGGTCATCCCTTGTGACAGGTTGTCCAGGGACAGCCACCAACGGAGTGAGTCTCTGGTCCTCTGATTTACTTGTATCCTCGGAGACAAGTTTGTATAGTCCCCATTCCACTGACTGAGCATGCACAGTTGTAATGGTCTTAGATGAATGCGCGCAAAAGGAACTATGTCCATTGCCGCTACCATCAAACCTATCACTTCCATGCACTGCGCTATGGAAGGAAGAGGAACGGAATGAAGTATCCGACAAGAGTCTAGAAGTTTTGTTTTTCTGGCCTCTGTCAGAAAAATCCTCATTTCTAAGGAGTCTATTATTGTCCCCAAGAAGGGAACCCTTGTTGACGGAGATAGAGAACTCTTTTCCACGTTCACTTTCCATCCGTGAGATCTGAGAAAGGCCAGGACAATGTCCGTGTGAGCCTTTGCTTGAGGAAGGGACGACGCTTGAATCAGAATGTCGTCCAAGTAAGGTACTACAGCAATGCCCCTTGGTCTTAGCACAGCTAGAAGGGACCCTAGTACCTTTGTGAAAATCCTTGGAGCAGTGGCTAATCCGAAAGGAAGCGCCACGAACTGGTAATGCTTGTCCAGGAATGCGAACCTTAGGAACCGATGATGTTCCTTGTGGATAGGAATATGTAGATACGCATCCTTTAAATCCACCGTGGTCATGAATTGACCTTCCTGGATGGAAGGAAGAATTGTTCGAATGGTTTCCATTTTGAACGATGGAACCTTGAGAAACTTGTTTAAGATCTTGAGATCTAAGATTGGTCTGAACGTTCCCTCTTTTTTGGGAACTATGAACAGATTGGAGTAGAACCCCATCCCTTGTTCTCCTAATGGAACAGGATGAATCACTCCCATTTTTAACAGGTCTTCTACACAACGTAAGAATGCCTGTCTTTTTATGTGGTCTGAAGACAACTGAGACCTGTGGAACCTCCCCCTTGGGGGAAGCCCCTTGAATTCCAGAAGATAACCTTGGGAGACTATTTCTAGCGCCCAAGGATCCAGAACATCTCTTGCCCAAGCCCGAGCGAAGAGAGAGAGTCTGCCCCCCACCAGATCCGGTCCCGGATCGGGGGCCAACATTTCATGCTGTCTTGGTAGCAGTGGCAGGTTTCTTGGCCTGCTTTCCCTTGTTCCAGCCTTGCATTGGTCTCCAAGCTGGCTTGGCTTGAGAAGTATTACCCTCTTGCTTAGAGGACGTAGCACTTTGGGCTGGTCCGTTTCTACGAAAGGGACGAAAATTAGGTTTATTTTTGGCCTTGAAAGGCCGATCCTGAGGAAGGGCATGGCCCTTACCCCCAGTGATATCAGAGATAATCTCTTTCAAGTCAGGGCCAAACAGCGTTTTCCCCTTGAAAGGAATGTTAAGTAGCTTATTCTTGGAAGACGCATCAGCTGACCAAGATTTCAACCAAAGCGCTCTGCGCGCCACAATAGCAAACCCAGAATTCTTAGCCGCTAACCTAGCCAATTGCAAAGTGGCGTCTAGGGTGAAAGAATTAGCCAATTTGAGAGCATTGATTCTGTCCATAATCTCCTCATAAGGAGGAGAATCGCTATCGACCGCCTTTACCAGCTCATCGAACCAGAAACACGCGGCTGTAGTGACAGGGACAATGCATGAAATTGGTTGTAGAAGGTAACCCTGCTGAACAAACATCTTTTTAAGTAAACCTTCTAATTTTTTATCCATAGGATCTTTGAAAGCACAACTATCTTCTATGGGTATAGTGGTGCGTTTGTTTAAAGTGGAAACCGCTCCCTCGACCTTGGGGACTGTCTGCCATAAGCCCTTTCTGGGGTCGACCATAGGAAACAATTTTTTAAATATGGGGGGAGGGACGAAAGGAATACCGGGCCTTTCCCATTCTTTATTTACAATGTCCGCCACCCGCTTGGGTATAGGAAAAGCTTCTGGGAGCCCCGGGACCTCTAGGAACTTGTCCATTTTACATAGTTTCTCTGGGATGACCAACTTGTCACAATCATCCAGAGTGGATAATACCTCCTTAAGCAGAATGCGGAGATGTTCCAACTTAAATTTAAACGTAATCACATCAGGTTCAGCTTGTTGAGAAATGTTCCCTGAATCAGTAATTTCTCCCTCAGACAAAACCTCCCTGGCCCCATCAGACTGGTTTAGGGGCCCTTCAGAACCATTATTATCAGCGTCGTCATGCTCTTCAGTATCTAAAACAGAGCAGTCGCGCTTACGCTGATAAGTGTGCATTTTGGCTAAAATGTTTTTGACAGAATTATCCATTACAGCCGTTAATTGTTGCATAGTAAGGAGTATTGGCGCGCTAGATGTACTAGGGGCCTCCTGAGTGGGCAAGACTCGTGTAGACGAAGGAGGGAATGATGCAGTACCATGCTTACTCCCCTCACTTGAGGAATCATCTGGGGCATCATTGTCATTGTCACATAAATCACATTTATTTAAATGAGAAGGAACTCTGGCTTCCCCACATTCAGAACACAGTCTATCTGGTAGTTCAGACATGTTAAACAGGCATAAACTTGATAACAAAGTACAAAAAACGTTTTAAAATAAAACCGTTACTGTCACTTTAAATTTTAAACTGAACACACTTTATTACTGCAATTGCGAAAAAATATGAAGGAATTGCTCAAAATTCACCAAAATTTCACCACAGTGTCTTAAAGCCTTAAAAGTATTGCACCCCAAATTTGGAAGCTTTAACCCTTAAAATAACGGAACCGGAGCCGTTTTTAACTTTAACCCCTTTACAGTCCCTGGTGTCTGCTTTGCTGAGACCCAACCAAGCCCAAAGGGGAATACGATACCAAATGACGCCTTCAGAAAGTCTTTTCTATGTATCAGAGCTCCTCACACATGCGACTGCATGTCATGCCTCTCAAAAACAAGTGCGCAACACCGGCGCGAAAATGAGGCTCTGCCTATGATTTGTGAAAGCCCCTAAAGAGAAAGGTGTCTAAAAAAGTGCCTGCCGATATAAACTTATCAAAATACCCAGATTAAATGATTCCTCAAGGCTAAATATGTGTTAATAATGAATCGATTTAGCCCAGAAAAAGTCTACAGTCTTAATAAGCCCTTGTGAAGCCCTTATTTACAATCTTAATAAACATGGCTTACCGGATCCCATAGGGAAAATGACAGCTTCCAGCATTACATCGTCTTGTTAGAATGTGTCATACCTCAAGCAGCAAGAGACTGCTCACTGTTCCCCCAACTGAAGTTAATTCCTCTCAACAGTCCTGTGTGGAACAGCCATGGATTTTAGTAACGGTTGCTAAAATCATTTTCCTCATACAAACAGAAATCTTCATCTCTTTTCTGTTTCTGAGTAAATAGTACATACCAGCACTATTTTAAAATAACAAACTCTTGATTGAATAATAAAAACTACAGTTAAACACTAAAAAACTCTAAGCCATCTCCGTGGAGATGTTGCCTGTACAACGGCAAAGAGAATGACTGGGGTAGGCGGAGCCTAGGAGGGATCATGTGACCAGCTTTGCTGGGCTCTTTGCCATTTCCTGTTGGGGAAGAGAATATCCCACAAGTAAGGATGACGCCGTGGACCGGACACACCTATGTTGGAGAAAAGAAGAATGCCTATACTTGAGAGAGTAAAAAAATGCTCTATGAACCCTTGTGAGAAGCACAACAATGTTTTTTTTTGTTTTTTTTAAAGAGTAGTGGTTTCCTCTTTGGCATCTTCACAGGCATACCCACTATATTTTAGTGTATTCCTTATGGTGAACTTGAACAATAACTTAAGTTAAAGGGACATAATGCTCATGTGCTAAATCACTTGAAACTGATGCAGTATAACTGTAAAAAGCTGACAGGAAAATATCACCTGAGCATCTCTATGTAAAAAAGGAAGATATTTTACCTCACAATCTCCTCAGCTTGGCAGAGTAAGTTCTGTGTAAAGAGTTATACTCAGCTGCTGCTCAGCTATAGGTAAAAAATTTTTTAAAAAAATGAAGAAATGAACAGCAGCCAATCAGCATCAGCAGTGCTGAGGTCATGAACTCTTTTACTGTGATCTCATGAGATTTCACTTAACTCTCATGAGATTTCATTGTAAACTTCCTTACACTGAATAGGGAAATAAGATGAGAGTGCACGAATGCTCGCTCCTTCCGCTGTCCCGGGACAGAAATACTGATTTGTTGCTTAGAAGTCCTTTACAATGGGATGTGGCTAATGAGAAACTTTTGAGGTAAAATATCTTTCTTTTTTCTAGTCAGCTTTTTACAGCTATGCTGCATCACTTTAAAGTGTTTAAAAATTTGGGTATTATGGCCCTTTAATGCAAGAGATGTAGACAGATACTTGGCCAGAATGTTGACTTCATTTGTGACCTCCTCTATTACTGTGTGCCTTGTACCCATTATGGGAATGGTAAGAATTGTATGTATACAGCTTATCTACATCTAAAGTAGAGACCTGTAAGCTTATGTAATACAAAACCTTGATTTTGTTTGTCTATTAAAAGGAATCACAGTCAACTAAAAGGTTTGGTGGGACCAATATGGCAATAACTCTTTTTTGTTATGTATACAGCTACATATACAGTAAATAATTTAAAGGAAGTGACACACTAACTTTTTAGTGTCCTTCTGTTTTGAACATAGAAAATCCCCCCAACACAGGCCCAAAGAATTAGTGAGAATTGTGAAACTTCTTGCACTCAATCAGCTATGGAGGAATGATTTGAGTCAATGTATCCCAGTCAAGTCTCCTTCCAATGGAAGCGAGTACACTGTTTGAGATTTGCTGTAAGTCTTTTAGGGAAAATATAGGCAGGATTAGAAACTGGTTTGTAAGAGTAGTAATGTTAGCCTTAAGAAGAGGATTCAAAGATTCTACCTATAGATGAATGAGTATGTCATTAACATTTCTGTACTGACAATGAATCTATGAGAAATTACATGTTTCAGTATGTCCCACATAAATGTTAAAAAGGCTGGAACATATTTATTTAGGCAATGTTCAAGAAGCTTCTTCACAAATAAAACATTTTACATAGTTTTTAAGAATTATTAAAAATGTTAACAAGTTACTGATCAGCATATCTGGAAACACTTACCTTGATTCCTTTATCTCCATGAGTCTTCTCTGAGAAAAGCTTGTTAATGAGAGAGTAGAGCAACAAAGGGTCACAAAAGCAGTATTTGCTGATTACCAAAAACCTGTTGTTTTCTTCATGCTCAGAGTAAAAGCATATAAAGATAATTTTAGTACTACAGACATTTGGGGCCAGATTACAAGTGGCTTACTAACAATAATCACGCAAGCGATATTGGGTTTATCGCGGCTGTTTGTGAGCATCTGATATAGCACTTGTATTACGTTGAAAGTAAACGTGATTGCTTGAGTGCAATTGAAGTGAACGCCCGTCAGGATATCACAACCTCTGGTTAACTGTTTTGTGAAACAAAAAAGTGTCACAAAACACATAAAAAATGCATTACATAGTACAGTTACATTCATAATAACACCATATAATAAAAATTAATAAAAATACAAAAAACAATATTGCACAAAAAATTTATAAGGGCTCAAAGATATGAGGTCTCAGGTGTTAGAAAAAAAGGCAGGCAAAAGGCTTTAACATAGACGTACATACATACAGATGTCTAAAGGTGTATATGAATGTGTGTGTATATATATATATATATGTTTATATGTGTGTACATATGTATTTAGGTGTATATATGTATTTACAGGCATATATACACAAATAAACACATAAATACATATGAATACAATTGGAGCCAATTGCAGTGGAGTAGATGAAAACATGTTAAAGCATTTTTTATGCAATATTAATTTTTAATAAAGTGTTACAGTGACCATTTTCTGTAAACATTTCACATATGGCAGAATATATTCTAAGTATTTATAAATAGATATTCCTATATATATACATATATATAAGAGCTAGGAAAGGGAGGGCACTCTCAGGATTTATATACATCAAAGTTAGTTTATTGTTTATAACAACAACGTTAGAAAGTCATAAGGATAGGTCAACGTTTCGGCTTACATGAAGCTTTCATCAAGACAGATGAACAACTCACAACGGCAACTTGCAGCCGCACACAACACCACCAGCAAAACAGCTGGTGATGTTGTGTGCGGCTGCAAGTCGCCGTTGTGAGTTGTTCATCTGTCTTGATGAAGGCTTCTATGTAAGCCGAAACGTCGACCTATCCTTATGACTTTCTAACGTTGTTGTTATAAACAATAAACTAACTTTGATGTATATAAATCCTGAGAGTGCCCTCCCTTTCCTAGCTCTTATCTACAATCCATTGAGGATTGCACCCAGGTGCTTCATTATTAGTTGAAGCTGGAGTGCTGGAACACGTGCTAATTGGATAATATACATATATATATATATATATATATATATTACCAAAATACCAGATATATGTAGAAATACGTATTTATGAATACATAGATCATATTCTGCTATGTGAAGAACATTGGAATGTGAAATTTTCAGATTTTTTGTGAGGTTACCGCACTTGAGAATAATCGATCGGGTTTGCGAGCAAGTAGGGTGTTTTGTTTTGTTTTTTTCCATTTGTTTTTGCTCTATTGACTTCTATGGGGGAGTAAGTTAACGCAATCACGATATTCTAACTACAGCTTTTTGTGCGCATCTGGTTAGTGTGCAAGCAAAATCTTTTTACTTTCAACTTGTAATAGAAGTTCTACCCAACGCTCTCAAAAAGCGTACTTCTGAGTTAGCGTGGGAGCGATAAATACCGCTCCACTTGTAATCTGGCCCTTGGAGAGGTAGATATTTTAACAAGACATAAACACTACATACATTTTATAAGCACCATTATAGAGGTTATTCTTTGTCTCCCTCTAGTCACGAGTTATGTTGCAATCTAGTTTTCTCTGCATTCCACTGCTGACATGTTTACACATGTGCAGCAACTCTCCTCCAGATATCTTCAGTAAATGGTGGCACCAGTTATTAGAGGAAGGTGCATCAAATGTATTTAGTGTTTAATGTCCATTTAAAGCAAACAGCATGGTCACTAGGGGGTAGATACAGATTTGTGTTCACTGCAGTGGCATACTGAATTTGGATAGAACTAAGATATACTGTAGATATTTGCAATCATATGGAAGATAAGTGTGCATGCACATGTGTGTGAAAGTGGGAGTTAATATAAAAGACTGGATGATACTGACATTTCAATTTCACCCAGGACATAATCTGGGGAGGAGAGAAGGGGAACAACAAAGTGTACAGATGCTATACATATACTTATTGTACAGATAGTGATGTTTTATTATTACAGCTGGCAAATGATGGTGGCATCTAGAGATATAGCAGGTACTTATCTCTAACCTAACAGTTTGTTATCATAGTTTCCAATAGGCTGCAATAACAAATGATCAGATTGGGAATATTCCATAACCATTAAATCTGATTTTAACCAAAAGTTATGTTGTTATTGGAGTCTAGGCTATTGTATATCATTATTACACCCAATAAAGTTATCCTGTTATGGTTCAAGGAATGTTCATTGCGCTTTTATTCATGCCGAGAGAAAAATACACAAAAGAGCAGGGTTGTCGGGGTATATAAATATTATAAATGAAAATTTTATATATATATATATATATATATATATATATCCTATATTATAAAAGACAAGTGTTTGTCTGAAGCCGTCATGCGCAGTACAGACAAACACTTGGCCTTAGATTGACCTCCTCGCACGCGCACCCTCAGCGCACAGAGACCTCGCACCCACACACACCTCGCACGCGCACCTCCATATAGACCTCGCATAGCGCGATGAGGATCAGTTAACAAGCGTCAGAGCGTCAGGCACGCGCACCCACACACACCTCGCATGCGCACCCACCCACAGTAAACAGCAGCGCGAGACAGCACCGGCGCGAGTAGTCGCGTGAGCAAGCATCAGAGCGTCAGGCTGTCATGAGGAGGCGCGAGGCGCGAGCCTTTAAAAAGAGCGCAACGCATCGCTATACCTCATAACCTCACACATGAATTTAAAGCTCAGACCTCAACGCTCCGCTATACCTCATTGAAAGCTCAGACCTCAGACCTCACACATATAACTGCTGGCCTCAGAGCGCAACGCTTCGCTATACCTCATAAGCTCAGACCTCACAATAACAACGCTCCGCTATACCTCATAACCTCACACAGAAAGCTCAGACCTCACACATATAACTGCTGGCCTCACACATGAATTGAAAGCTCACTGATATAGAAAATAAATATTTGAGTAGGCTCATAAAAGAGGGGGAGAGAGAGAGAGAGGGGAGAGAGAAAGAGGGGAGATGTGGAGAAAGAGAGGAGAGAGAAAGAGAGAGGGGGGAGATAGAGAGGGGGGAGAGAGAGAGAGACAGAGGGGGGAGATAGAGAGAGATGAGAGAGACAGAGGGGAGAGAGATAGAAAGAGGGGAGAGAGAGAGGGGAGAGAGAGACAGAGGGGAGAGAGAGACAGAGGGGAGAGAGAGAGAGGAGAGAGAGAGAGAGAGAGAGAGAGAGAGGGGAAAGAGAGAGAGGGGGGAGAGAGAGAGAGGGGAGAGAGAGAGACAGAGGGGGGGAGAGGAGAGAGAGGGGGGGAGAGGAGAGAGAGGGGGGGAGAGAGAGAGAGAGAGAGAGAGAGAGAGAGAGGAGAGAGAGAGAGGGGGGAGAGAGACAGAGGGGGGAGAGATAGAGGGGAGAGATAGAGGAGAGAGAGAGAGAGAGAGAGAAGAGAGAGGGGGAGAGAGAGGGGGAGAGAGAGGAGAGAAAGAGAGAGAGGGGGAGAGAGAGAGAGGGGAGAGAGAGAGAGGGGAGAGAGAGAGAGGGGAGAGAGAGAGGGGAGAGAGAGAGGGGAGAGAGAGAGGGGAGAGAGAGACAGAGGGGGGAGAGAGAGAGGGGAGAGAGAGAGAGGGGAGAGAGAGAGGGGGAGAGAGAGAGAGGAGCGAGAGAAGGGGGAGAGAGAGGAGCGAGAGAGGGAGAGAGAGGAGAGAGAGAGGAGGGAGAGAGAGGAGAGAGAGAGGGGGGGAGGGGGGAGAGAGAGAGGGGGGGAGAGAGAGAGGGGAGAGAGAGGAGAGAGAGAGAGAGAGGGGAGAGAGAGAGAGGGGAGAGAGAGAGAGGGGAGAGAGAGAGGGGAGAGAGAGGGGAGAGAGAGGGGGGGAGAGAGAGGGAGAGAGAGAGAGAGACAGAGGGGGGAGATAGAGAGAGGAGAGAGAGAGAGGGGAAAGAGAGAGAGAGAGAGAGAGAGGGGGGAGAGAGGGGTGGGACCACTGTACTGCAAAAAATTGCCCGTGTGAACGGGCTTTAGGACTAGTATATATATATATATATATATATATATATATAGATAGATAGATAGATAGATAGTTGGTGAGACCACAGAATTAATTAAATATGAGGCTATTTACAACAGTGCTATTTCACTATAAATCACAAACCCCCCTGCCAAATGGTTTTTGGCTGGATGAAGACATGTTTATCCTAATTAAAAGATAACATAGCTTTTGAAGCTCACAGCCCTGTAGGGGGTAACAACCAAATTACCAAACAAGGACCGATGGTCAAACACATCCTGGAATGTATGGAGACGATATTCTGAGCATAAACTAGATAAGCAGGTAAAATTCTGACTACTTAGTGATTAGCATAGACTTGTTTAATTACCCCTGCTGTGTATGGAGACAGTAAAAATTTGACCAGCTAAAAACACATGTTCTAATTTATACTCTTAAACCCATTGTTAAAAGACAGCATAGAAATGAATACAGGTATATATATATATATATATATATATATATATATACATACACATGTACATATATTCAGACAAAATATTTAATATATATACCTTAGACTGTATTACATGTCTATAATGTCTATAATGCAATTCAGATTGAAATGAATTAGATGAATAACTACATTAGTAGATATAAAATGTTTAAGTTATTCCAAAATTAATACAATTTCTCTATATTCCAGGAAGATAATGGAAAATGACAGGAAGAACATTAATGGATATTTGTGGACCTAAAAAGCAATGATAAATAACACTATCATTTTTATTTCAGATCTGCATAGACAAGATTCATGCATTCAGTATTTATTAGAAATATGAAATATATTATTCATGTTGGGATACAGTGCAATACTGAATATGAAATATGCTGTGGTTTTTATATGAATATATATCAGGATTTTAAATGCTATTAATTTTGGAATAGTTAGCAGTATAAATTATTTTGTATGTAATATGATATTAAAAAGCATTTAATGTTTCATATTAAAATAATAAAGAAATTGACATGATGCTACCCTGTCTGGAATTTAGGTTGTAAGTGATTGATGCAAAAAGTTATAGTCTGATAAATGATCACTTTATAAAAATTTATTAAGTTGTTAAAAATGTTAGAAATAGTTAAATTAATCTGTTTGTTTGTCTGCTGCCCCCCGATGGCCAAAATCCGGTATTACAGCTAAAAAGCTTGACTGTTAAAAGATACTTCCCAGATGAACCAATCCATGTTCAGTTTCAAAGGGCCAATCCGAGACAAGCTTCCGTTGGGTGTTTCCAATCTCACAAATGATGGTACTGATCAAAAAAGGGGAGGGGTGAGATCAGATGATTTAACCCCAAGCATAGAGAGAGAAAAGAGGCTGCTGGCTAACTCTTGCTAACTTTGGCTGGTAAACTGCTTTGCTAAAACCCTGGACGAATAACTGCTGCAGTTATTATAAGCAAACAGCTACTTTTATTCTCCATATGCGACAATACTCCAATTTTTGGTATTCTGAGGTGAGATTGAACCTGTTTAGAAATATTGGATATCGATTTGTTTTATCTGGGTAAAGTATACAAAGGTTATTGGTAAGATCATAGTCAAATTGTAAGTAATTAAGAGTCTATAGTATTTTAGCTTATATTCATAGCCTGTATATTTTAAACTAATCCTACATTTTAAGTTGTTTATCTTTGCAAAAACATAATTTATGCTTACCTGATAAATTTATTTCTCTTGTAGTGTATTCAGTCCACGGATCATCCATTACTTATGGGGTATATTCCCTTCCCAACAGGAAGTTGCAAGAGGATCACCCAAAGCAGAGCTGCTATATAGCTCCTCCCCTCCACGTCATATCCAGTCATTCCACCGAAACAAGACAAGAAAGGAGAAACCATAGGGAGCAGTGGTGACTGGAGTTCTAATTAAAATTTAGATCTGCCTTAAAAAAGACAGGGTGGGCCATGGACTGAATACATTACAAGAGAAATAAATTTATCAGGTAAGCATAAATTATGTTTTCTCTTGTTAAGTGTATTCAGTCCACGGATCATCCATTACTTATGGGATACCAATACCAAAGCTAAAGTACACGGATGATGGGAGGGACAAGGCAGGAACTTAAACGGAAGGAACCACTGCCTGTAGAACCTTTCTCCCAAAAACAGTCTCCAAAGAAGAAAAAGTGTAAAATTTTGAAAATTTTGAAAAAGTATGAAGCGAAGACCAAGTTGCAGCCTTGCAAATCTGTTCAACAGAGGCCTCATTCTTAAAGGCCCAGGTGGAAGCCACAGCTCTAGTGGAATGAGCTGTAATTCTTTCAGGGGGCTGCTGTCCAGCAGTCTCATAGGCTAAACGTATTATGCTACGAAGCCAAAAAGAGAGATAGATTGCCGAAGCTTTTTGACCTCTCCTCTGACCAGAGTACACAACAAACAGGGAAGAAGTTTGACGAAAATCTTTAGTTGCCTGTAAATAGAACTTCAGGGCACGGACTACATCCAGATTATGCAAAAGTCGTTCCTTCTTTGAAGAAGGATTAGGACATAATGATGGAACAACAATCTCCTGATTGATATTCCTGTTAGAAACTACCTTAGGTAAAAACCCAGGTTTAGTACGCAGAACTACCTTGTCTGAATGGAAAATCAGGTAAGGAGAATCACAATGTAGGGCAGAGACTCTTCGAGCCGAGGAAATAGCCATCAAAAACAGAACTTTCCAAGATAAAAGCTTAATATCAATGGAATGAAGGGGTTCAAACTGAACCCCTTGAAGAACTTTAAGAAC